>NC_040898.2:6247817-6450344 GCF_900634795.4 Betta splendens | reverse complement strand
CGTCAGTGCGATGGGCTGTGCCTCACCGGTGTTTGATTGTTGGGTGTTGCACCAGCCTGTTCTGTATGCAATCTTCATCACGTGCAGCCAAAATATCCACGAAACTCCGCTAACAACTGCTGTAGCTGCTTTCTCTGCTGCTCTCCCAGATGGCGGCCGCTACGCCAGACCCAGCTCTCACAGCTTGGCGGTCTCTGTTGTGTGGGCGATGGCTCTAATGGTGACGATTTGAGTGCGTTGGCCTCAGTGCGCCGACGAGCACCGGCGTCCCTGGTTTGGCGTCCCTTCCGGCCCGACTGAGTGGCACGGTCTCTCGTCGAGATAGGCTAGCCCCGACACATCAACACACGCACCCACGGGTTAGCAGGTCTAGGCCTGATGATGCAACTCGTCCGTCGGATCTTCTCTCAGCGCCGCGGTGATCACCGGTAACTCTGACCGGGACTCTGCCGTTGCTCCGGTGCGACGTCAATAGCACCTGCAGAGCGGGGGGACCCTCCAGACGACCAGCTGCGTCGCCGTTGTCTTTGCCGCTCCAACCACCTGCAGGCGCTGCGAGCTGAACCTGAGCGAGGTAGGGCTCCCAGGGGAGTCAGCCGTGAACCTCGGGAGCTTGACCGGTGTTTTGGGTGTCGGGTCTCGGTTTGCAGGCGCTGTCTGGACTGTCCTGCTCATACGGTTGTTCTCACCGCGGCTTTGCTCGTTTTATGCAGAGGAAACCTGGGACGCTGGAGCCATCGGGTGCGTCTGGATCGCGGCCTCGCCCGCATCAGCTTATTCAAGAAGCAGGCTGCTTTGCCCCCCATCGCTACACAATATCTCAGGTGTTTAGCTGCACAGACACACGCTGCTGAGGGCTGAGACTCATAGACTTGTGTTGAATAGAACTCTGGACCTTCTGCTTTGTCTGTGTCTGACTTGAAGCCAGTTTCCTGTTTGTCAAACATGTAGAGAGATGCTTGTCATCGTGTGTGGCGGCGGAGAGTTGCCTTTTCTAAGCAGAGGATGCAGCTTCACAGCTTAGATTGGAAACTGTGAGTGAGCCAACGTTTAAGTGTCACCCTGTTAGAAGATGTTGATGTGGTTTATTAGCACTAAATGCAGATGAGCAGGAGTCAGAGCCTCACCAGACTCAGTTTGCCCTTTAAACGCTCTCTCTGTGAAAAAACAGACACCAGTCCTAAGGAAGCTTCTCTATGGCTTATCTGTTCTTAAGTAAAGGTTGAATACGAAATGGAGCTTTTTGTTCTATTAAACGCCACATGAGGTCAAATAAAGAAAACGAGTGGAGAGTGAGTCTGAGCTCAAACCAACCGGAGATGAGTCAAAAGCTCACTGTAAAGTACTGCAATATTGAAATTAGGGGCTTATCTGATGGACGACACTGCTGAAAGATTTGAATGTAGTGTAAATATATTTATGTATCATACGTTTGAAGAAGCAGCGAGTGGATGCGTATCGTAGGAACAAACCTCTTCAGCATTAAATACACACCCTGAATTGTTGTCCACCTTGAACAATCAGCGGTGCCGGCACCAGTCCATTACAATAAAAGTCCTCCATAAAGTTCTCCTGTCTTGCTCCAATGGTAAAAAAAAAGGTTGATGCTGCTTGTAACAACAGAGCACCTTCTGCTACTGATGTGATGTTCTGATCAAGCTGTTTTCAGCAACACTACTATAACAGATAATAATAATAATTAATAATATAATAACTAATATCAAATGCAGTGAGAAAGTGTCTATTCTAAGTGTGGCTTTCACTCACGTGAAGGAAACTGGACCTACGTGACAGAGGGCAAGGAGAGTTCAGACCCTGCAGATATTTAGAAGAGCAGGACGAGAATGAAGCTGAATCTGACAGAACAGAGTGTTTTTTAGGATCAGCTGGTGGAGGAGTCGTACCAGCACGTTGAGCTGGACCAGATCACTCGCAGTATGTGGACTGTGGACAGAAAGGAGACGCTGCCAACAAAGGTCCAGAAACTGGAGGAGACAGGAAGAAGCAGAAATGTGGACACAGGATGATAGAGCTCTGTGATAAAAGCTGAGAAAACTAGGACAGAAGAACAAGCAGCAACACACCATCACCATCAACCAGCTGCAATGTGACCAGACACACGTCTTCATGAAGCACGCTCACTTTACTTTGAATATTACTAATAATTTATTCATATTTTCCCTGTGTTTTGAGAAATGTGCCGTACTTTAGTTAGCTTGTATCAATTCCAGTTGAAAGAAAAACATGTTTCAATATTTAGCCCAACGGTGTGTTGGTCAGTGTTGCAGCAGCAGAGGACTCTCTCTCACTTCATTCTGGCACTCATCGACCCTGTATCATCTACAGTCAATGTACCTGGACGTCGTTGTTTGTGGGAGGAGAAGATCCACACACCAAAGGAGGTTGTTGATCCATTTCTTGCTTCATCTCTCTCCTCCTATTTAAAAACTGTTTTTGCGCTGCAGCCTTCATGTTTTCACAACAGAGGATCATCGCCTGCATCTTTCTTCTGTGTTGCATTTCTAATTCTCCCTATTGCTGTGACTGGGATGGAAGCAGTGGTTAGAGCGGCCTGTATATTTGACTTCTCCATAAAGAATGAACTCGGTTTTCAAACCTTTGTTTCTGTTGAGTTAGAGTGAGGTCAGGACACTTGTTTCTACAGAACACGCCACCAATCGCCTCACTCCATGCGTCCCTGATCCTCACGTTGCTGGCAGGAGACGTAACAAAAAAGTCCACAGACGGCGACTCAGACAATGAGCAGAGATGAAAGCTTCTTCTCCTCATTCCTCCTCCGTCCGAGCTGTCACAGACTCATGGGAAATATTAGCTCATGTGATTATTGCTCTTCTCATCCCAGTGTCTGGGCAGGGTCTGCTGTGTTGTTTATGGAGGTACAGGTGTTCACACTAAAGTCAACCATGCGCTGATCACTTCAACGCCATGCGACTCACATATTGATTTGCAGCAGGAGATTTTCTTCTCGTCCATGTTCCTCATGATCCAGTGAACTGAAGGTGAAACAGCAGCAGCAAGCAAGACAACAGATGCAGCAGGAGGCCGTTTACTCTGCACGTGCTGCGGTTTTCTGATTGCTCTTTCGCTGCAATGATTTCATTCAAATCACAACAGGAAATGTTTGGAATCCACCTCATCAAAGAGTAATCCATTGAGGAGGAAGTGATCAAAGCGTTTGACAAAGATTTCATTAACAACTTGTCACAGCTTCTTTGCAGTTTTTACCCAAATGCATGTACAGGCTGTTTTGCGTATCCTTACACACTTTTGCCACCATATGTGGGGCAATTGGTGTCAAAACCCTCTACACAGAACCAATCAGACATCACAGCACTTGGCATGAACAACCATTCAATCTTCACCAGGATCAACCGTGACACTCAAACACTTAACGTGTGCCGAGTTGAGACGAGTGAGACCCAATAATAAGTAAGATCATCCAGGCAGTGCGCGTAATCCATTGATCCTAAATCGAATTTGGTCGGTCTGCTCTCCACCATACCTGGGAACATCGCGCTGCTTTCGTCACTCGAGTCAACAAAACACCAGAGAGGAGCATCGCTGTCACTCGTTACTAATCAATTTCTCCCGCTTAGGTGGTTGAAGGCGCGGTGGCCTTATCAAAAAGCACAATGATAAGTGTGTAACATACGGTGACTGGCCATAGATATAGTAAACATGTACGGGTCTCCCTGGGGATCATTTAAGACCAGCGGGTGAGTGTGGCGTGGGTGCCTAAGTGCGCTAGCGGTTCAGCCTCCATTTGGTAAAGTTACACAAACAATGGTTATGGTTTAACTAATATTAGTCGTGAACTGCTTAAATTTGTGTTTATGTTTATATGCCAATCATCGAGTAAAGCACCAATGTGAGGAAACAATCGCTTGTCACACTTCGTTAACATACCAATTTACTACTCTTTAGGGGCGTAAACGTACTTGTTGAGAGTTCTGTTGGGTTTTGGTGTCTGGTGGTTATGGTGGATACTGGATCTGTTGACGTCTGCCAGAGGGGATTTTAAAGGTTGTGTGCAGGGTGGTGGCGGCAGCATGTAGGCTCGACGCGTCTGAAGTCTGGCCCAGTACAGGTGTTCCAAATAGAAGGTAAGCTCATCTTATGATTCTCTTGCTAACGGACCACCCGCTGCCAGTTGTGCTGTGCTGGCTTGGTGGCTGAAACCAAGCACACAGTGATGGAGGTGCAGAGGACCTACTGGACTACCCCACCGGCTGCCTCTCTCCAAACGTCAAGCAGCAGAGCTGATTACCACAATGGCCAAAACGGCATCATCGAGCCGTCGGACGGTCCCTGGGCTGCCCCGGTGGTTGATGGTGAGGAAGAAAGGGGGTAGCTGGCGACTCTGTGTGGACTACAGACGCCTTAACGCCGTCACTCTGAAAGACTCTTACCACTACCCCCCGCATTGATGATGCTCTGGATCATGTGGCGGGTCGTGCTGGTTCAGTTCTCTAGACCTGAGGAGCGGTTACTGGCAAGTGGAGCTGGCCCCGGAGGATCGAGCAAAAACGGCTTTTACCATCGGCCAGGGACTGTGGCAGTTCTGAGTTATGCCATTTGGACTGTGTAATGCCCCTGCCACCTTTGAGCGCCTCATGGAGAGGGTACTGAAGGACATTCCCCGGAGCCGCTGTGTGGTGTATCTGGACGATTTGTTAGTGCACGCCAGAGACTTTGAGGGTGCCGCTTGTAAACTGCGGGAGGTCTTCACCGTCATCCGCCAGGCTGGGCTTCACGGCTGAACCCGGTAAAGTGGCAATCTGCTGGCCAGAGAAACGGTGTTCCTGGGGCATGTGGTCAGCGCACATGGGTGTCCACAGACCAGGCCAAGGTATCGGCTGTCCGGGACTGGCCAACGCCCACCACCGCTAGTGAACTGAGGAGTTCCTGGGGCTAGCCTCCTATTACCGGAGGTTCGTTCGTTCGCCACTATCGCCAGCCCACTACATCGACTGACGGAGAAGGGCAAGTGGTTCGAGTGGTCTAGCGCCTGCACCACTGCCTTCCAGCAACTGAAGGCGGCCTTGGTTGATGCTCCGGTCCTGGCCCTCCCTGATCCCCAGCAGCCTTTCATCCTTGACACCGACACCATTGACGCCAGCAATGTGGGGGTTGGGGCCGTCCTCTCTCAAGGGGGGGAGGCAGGGTGAGAGAGCGGTGGCTTTCTACAGCTGCAGTCTGAACCGAGCAGAGCGCAACTACTGTGTGACCAGGTGGGAGTTGCTGGCAGTGGTCCTGGCTGTGCGGCACTACAGACCCTACCTGCTTGGCAATTGGTTCACCCTGCGCACTGACCATGCCTCTCTTACTTGGCTGCTCAACTTCCGGCAACCTGAGGGTCAGGTGGCGAGGTGGCTGGAAGTGTTGCAGGAGTATGACTTTTTTTTATGACTGGTCCATGGAACGGCAGGGGCTGGTCACTACGGCAACACCAAAACGATTCGCAGTCTGAGGCAGAGGTTCCACTGGCCTGGCTGTCGTCAGGATGTGGAGCTCCACGTCCAGTGCTGTGACACCTGAGTCTCCTGGATGATTGTAGCTCAGGTCCAGCTCTCTCAGATGGGAGTGGTCGGAGCTCAGAGCTGAGGCCAGAGAGACACAAGCTTCCTCTGAGAGCAGACAGCCTGACAGCCTGCTGGCACAAAACAACAAAGACTTGGTCACAGTTACAGACCATCATCAAGTCACACACTACAACCACTTCTGATGGCAAAGGAGACAGAGATTGACAAACCTAGAATAAAATCAATCAAATGAGTAACATTTCTGGTTTAAACCATCAAATATGAAGTACAAAAGATTGTCAAATGAAAGAACACACTGAAAAATCTTAACCTGAGAGTCTCCAGTCGACATTGAGGACTCTTCAGTCCAGCGCACAGAACATTCACTCCTGAATTCTGCAGGTTGTTGTTACTCAGGTCCAGTTCTCTCAGACTAGAGGACTGAGAGCTGAGAACTGAGGACAGAGCTTCACAGCTTCTCTCTGACAGATTACAGCTACTCAGTCTGGTGAGAAAGTAATGGACATAAATTGTAATCAAAATGAAACATGAACAACACTAAAAAAAGCTGCGCAAATTAGAAAGGTAATCACATTTATACTCACATCTCTCATTCAAAACAGTACTGATTAAATAAATGGTACATTCAACATTTAGAAACTTTACAACCTACTTACAGAGCTGTGTTGGAAGCTTTGACCACAGGCAGCAACTTCAGAAGAGCCTCCTCTGAAGCAAAGAATTTATTCAGCTCAAATACTTCAAGATCATTTGCTGAAGACAATAAGATGAAAACCAGAGCTGACCACTGGGCAGGAGACAGTTTATATATGAAGAGACTTCCTGATTTCAGACACTCTTGGATCTCCTACTAGAGAACAGTCATTCAGTTCATTCAGACAGTGGAAGAGGTTGATGCTTTTCTCTGCAGAAGGAAACTCCGTGATTTTCTTCTTGATATATTGAACTGTTTTCTGATTGGTTTGTAAATTACTTTTCATCCGTGTCATCAAACCTTGCAAGAATGACTGGTTTTTCTCAAGAGAAAATCCCAGGAGGAAGCGGAGGACCAGGTCCAGGTGTCCATTTGGACTCTTTAAAGCCTTGTCCACAGCAACGTGGTAGAACTGTGGAGTTCTATGTTTCATCATAAAAGGTTTAAACCAGGATAATTGTGACAGCAGGTTGACTCCAGAGTTGATGAAGGTCAGATGGACATGAAGAGCAGCCAGAAACTCCTGAACACTCAGATGGATGAAGCAGAACACCTTGTCCTGATACAGCCCTTTTTCCTCTTTAAAGACCTGTGTGAACACTCCTGAATAAACTGAGGCTGCTCTGACATCGATGCCACACTCTGTCAGGTCTGACTCATAGAAGATCAGGTTTCCTTTCTGCAGCTGCTCAAAAGCCAGTTTTCCCAGAGACTCAATCATCTTCCTGCTCTCTGGACTCCAGAGTGGATCTGTCTCAGCTCCTCCATCATACTTGATGTTCTTCACTTTGGTCTGAACCACCAGGAAGTGGATGTACATCTCCGTCAGGGTCTTGGGCAGCTCTCCTCCCTCTCTGGTTTCCAGCAGATCCTCCAGAACCGTAGCAGTGATCCAGCAGAAGACTAGGATGTGGCACATGATGTGGAAGGTTTGTGACGTCTTGATGTGGGAGATGATTGTTGTGGCCTGCTGCTCATCTCTGAACCTCTTCCTAAAGTACTCGTCCTTCTGTGGGTCAGTGAACCCTCTGACCTCTGTCACCATGTCAACACACACAGGAGGGATCTGATTGGCTGCTGCAGGTCGTGTGGTGATCCAGAGGCGAGCAGAGGAAAGCAGGTTCCCCCTGATCAGGTTTGTCAGCAGCACATCCACTGAGGTGGACTCTGTGACATCAGTCAGGGTTTTAGTATTGTTAAAGTCCAGGGGAAGTCGGCACTCATCCAGACCGTCCAAGATGAAAACAACCTCTATCTCTTCAAACCTGCAGATTCCTGCTGCTTTGGTTTCAGTGAAGAAGTGATGAACAAGTTCCACCAAGCTGAACTTTTGCTCTTTCAGAACATTCAGCTCTCTGAATGTGAATGGAAATGTGAAGTGTATGTCCCGGTTGGCTTTGCCTTCAGCCCAGTCCAGAGTGAACTTCTGTGTTAGGACTGTTTTCCCAATGCCAGCCACTCCCTTTGTCATCACTGTTCTGATGGCTCCATCTCTTCCAGCTGAGCCTTTAAAGACGTCTTCTGGTCTGATGCTTGTTTCTGCTCTGTCTGGTTTCCTGGAGGCTGTTTCAATCTGTCTGACCTCATGTTCAGCGTTGACCTCTCCAGTCCCTCCCTCTGTTATGTACAGCTCTGTGTAGATCTGGTTCAGAAGGGTTGGCTTTCCTGCTTTAGCGATGCCTTCAAACACACACTGGAACTTCTGCTTCAGGCGAGATTTAAGTTGATCCTGACAAACTGCAGCAGAAGATCCTAAGTGAACATGAAAATGGTTATGATTGATGGAGATAGAAGATTGGAGGCTTTAAGAAGAAGAATTTAAGTATGGTCCACACATAAAAAAACTTAACTCTCCAACAGTAAATGTGTGATTGTGTCCCTGATGGTGTAGAAAAATCCTTACTCTGCAGACAGTCAGCCAGCTCCTCCTGCTTCATCCTCCTCAGGAAGATCACTGTGAGAATGAGTCCACACAGAGACACACACAAGGTAAAGGTCCAAGAAGTGATGAAGTGAACATCACAAATGAAGTCTCCAGTAGTAACTTCAATTTACTGCTGCAAGTGAAGAAGCTTCAAGACATTTGACCAAAACCTTCATGTAGAGACGTCAATAAACAGATTTGATCAGAGATGATCAGCTGCTTCCTTTGACTCAGCACTTCATTAGAAGAGGAGCAGCCCCTGAGACCCTCTACAGGATCAGAGCTTTAGCTACTGCTGGATGGAGATTTGATCAATGATCAGTGAAGAAAGCTTCTCCTTCACATCAACACTTCAAACACGAATCAACAAGATAAAGAAACGGAAACAACACAAATCTTTATCTTTAGATTGTTTAGAATGATTCAAAGTGACAACAACTCAGTGTGATTCTGATACAGGCTGGTCTTTGAAAGTAATAATAACATCCTTTGACTGGTCACTCTTGAAGGACACACTGCTGGGTCCAGGTCCAGGTCCAGCAGATCTTCGTCTCTGATGGGACCTGATAGAAAAACACCTACATGTTGTAACACCTGCATCACTACCTAATCTATGATGTGTCTGTGACTTAGCAAATCATAACACAACAAACACAGTACGATTATTCTTTCATTCAAATCAATGTGAAAGTTAAGAATGATTAACCAACAAAATCAAATGCATGTGAATATCCAGGTCCCATATGTATATGTATATATATATATATATATATATATTATATATATATATATATATATATATATATATATATATATATATATATATATAGATATATAGATATATATATTCTATATCTCTATCTATATATCTATCTATATATTATCTCTATATATATATATATATATAAGTGACAGAGGCCCAGAGAGGTGCAATGAAAAGACCAATGCCTAAGAGGTACAGCCAGACCAACCATACCTGAAGCACTCGAAACTGCCAAGCAAAGGCTACAAGCCTTGGCCAGCCGCCTAAAGAGATACACCAGAGATAACGAAGCCAGACGAATAAACCGGCTGTTTGCAACACAACCTGCGAAAGTGTACTCTCAATGGCAGGGTAATAACAGCAGAGCAGACCCACCAAGGTTGGAAACTGAACAGTACTGGAAGGGTATATGGGAAAGGGGGGCATCACACAACAGTGATGCACAGTGGCTGGTGGATCTGAGGGAAGACCACAGCAACCTCCCTGAACAGAATCCAGTGACTATCACAGTGGCAGACATCCAACATAGAGTCTCAGGCATGAAAAACTGGACAACACCTGGCCCTGACATGATCCACGCCTACTGGCTAAAGAAGCTCACTGCAATCCACGTGCGCCTGGCAGCACAAATGAACCAGCTGCTAAGGGATGGGACTCACCCTGAATGGCTGACCGAAGGGCGAACGATCCTGATAATGAAGGATCCCTCAAAGGGTACAGTCCCATCCAACTACCGGCCAATAACCTGTCTCTCCACAACATGGAAGCTCATGTCAGGCATCATCGCAGCTAAGATAAGTGGGCACATGAGTCAATACATGAGCGAAGCACAGAAGGGCATTGGTAAGGATACCAGAGGAGCCAAACACCAACTCCTGGTAGACAGAACAGTCGCCCAAGACTGCAGAATGCGACACACCAACCTGTGCACAGCCTGGATCGACTACAAGAAAGCCTATGACTCAATGCCACACACATGGATCACTGAATGCTTGGAGCTGTACTGTACAACATCAACAGAACTCTAAGGGCCTTCATTGCAAACTCAATGAGGTTGTGGAAAACCACCCTTGAAGCCAATGGAAAGCCACTCGCCCAAGTATCCATCAAATGTGGCATATACCAAGGAGATGCACTGTCCCCACTGCTGTTCTGCATAGGTCTGAACCCCCTCAGCCAAATAATAAACAAGACTGGCTATGGATACAGACTCCGGAACGGGGCCACCATAAGTCACCTCCTCTACATGGATGACATCAAGCTGTACGCCAAGAGTGAGCGAGACATCGATTCGCTGATCCACACCACCAGGATCTACAGCTCGGACATCGGGATGTCATTCGACTCGAGAAATGTGGGAGGATGGTGACAAGAGAGGCAAGGTAATCCACACAGAAGGGGTCTCACTCCCAGAAGGAACAATAGCAGACATTGAGGACAATTACAAGTACCTTGGAATACCACGGGCAAACGGCAACCTTGAACAGGCAACAAGGAATGCGGCAACAGCCAAATACCTCCAACGAGTAAGGCAAGTCCTAAGAAGCCAGCTCAATGGCAAGAACAAATCCCGGGCAATAAACAGCTACGCTCTGCCAGTGATCAGATACCCTGCAGGAATAATAAGGTGGCCAAAGGAAGAGATACAAACCACAGATGTTAAGACACGAAAGCTCCTCACCATGCATGGAGGGTTCCACCCCAAATCCAGCACCCTGAGACTGTACGCTGGCCGCAAGGAAGGAGGCCGAGGACTAGTGAGCGTGAGAGCCACTATCCAGGATGAAACATCCAAGATCCATAAGTACATCAGGATAAGGCCCCGACAGATGACGTGCTGAGTGAATGTCTCAGGCAGTGGTTGAACAGAGATGAGATGCTGGAAGACGGGACCATCATGGAGGACAAGGCCCTTGCACAGGATGTACCACCGGAACATAACTGAGTGGCTTGATCTCAACAAATCCTACCAATGGCTTGAAAGGGCCGGGCTGAAGGACAGCACAAGAGGGCACTCATCCTGGCCTGCACAGGAGCAGGCCCTGAGCACCAGAGCCATAGAGGCCCAGATCTACCACACCAGACAAGACCCAAGGTGTAGACTGTGCAAAGAGGCCCCAGAGACGGTCCAGCACATAACTGCAGGTGGAAGATTGCTGGCAGGGAAAGCATACATGGAACGCCATAACCAAGTGGCTGGCATAGTATACAGGAACATCTGCGCGGAGTATGGACTGGAAACCCCAAGGTCAAAGTGGGAAACACATCCCAAGGTGTAGAGAACGAGGCGAGCCAAGATCCTGTGGGACTTCCAGATCCAGACTGACAGAATGGTAATGGCGAACCAACCAGACATTGTGGTGGTGGATAAAGAGCAGAGGAAAGCCGTAGTGGTGGATGTGATAATACCAAGCGATGGCAACATCAGGAAAAAGGAACATGAGAAACTAGAGAAATACCAAGGGCTCAGAGAAGAACTGGAGAAGGCTTGGAAGGTGAAGGCCACAGTGGTGCCTGTGGTGATCGGAGCACTAGGGGCTGTGACCCCCAAACGGAGGAGTGGCTACGACAAGATCCCTGGAAAAACATCCGAAATCTCAGTCCAGAAAAGTGCAGTCCTAGGAACAGCAAGGATACTGCGCAGAACCCCCAAGCTCCCTGGCCTCTGGTAGAGGACCCGAGCTTGGAAAGTGGATGAGACCACCCGCGGAGGGTGAGAATAGAGTAATATATATATATATATATATATATATATATATATATATATATATATATGTATATATATATATTAATAGTTTAATTGTATTGGCATTCTCAGAACTACATATGGAAACTACATACATTTTATATTTATAATGTGTCTGCTGCACTTTGGAAGAATCAACTGAGTCATCATTGTTCTGGTCATCTTAACAAGTTGCCATGGACTGTCCTATAACCCTTGTATTTAGGCAGAGTTGTTGAACAAACGAAAGTCGAACGAAACCAGATGTCTAGCTGACATTCAGGCAGCTAAAAGCTCGAGCCTCAGAGCCCACGGACCGATGGATGCTTGCTGTCTGGGACGATGCGGTTCTCAGGCTGATGCTTCTGCAGGAGACCAGGAAACCTTCTCATCTATTTCAGTCTGGCAACTGCAAATATGGCTACACTGGAAAACTAAGAACATCGACAGGAAAGCAGAAAACCAGCACATTTCTGGACCTCAGTCAGTCTGAGCGGTCAGTACCACCAACTGTGAGCGCAGAAACCAGAACCAGGGACAAATACAATCAGAGCCAACACCCTGAAAACATCAAACTCTGTTGATGCTGTGTTTACGTTACCAAAAAGTGATTCATGCCTATATCAAAGTCGTTTTCTCGTTTTCCGTTTTTTCCTCCAAACAAGAAATAGGGAAATGCCTTTAAATACAATTTTGCGTCTAGTTTGGAAAAAACACAGTTTTCAGCTCATTTTTTTCATTTTTTAACACGCTACTTTGATTCAATTCAATTCAATTTCAATTTCAATTTCAATTCAATTCAATTTTATTTATATAGCACCAAATCACAACAAAGTTATTTCAAGGCACTGTACAAAGTAAGGTTTAAAACCTCACACAACTAAACCCAACAAATCCCACATACAGCAAGCATTTAATTTGACAGCAAACAGTGGAAGAGGAAAAAACTCCCTCTCTAACGAGGAAGAACCTCCAGCAGGAACCAGACTGGATGTGGGCGGCCATCTGCCTCGACCGGTTGGGGTGAGAGGACAGAGAGAGAGAAAAGCACAGCAACAGCAACAAGCAACAACAAGCAACGACAACGACAGAGCACAGGCAGGATGGTAGGACCAGGGACTGGACACAGGCAGGATGGTTGGATCCGCAGCTGCCCATCACAGACACCAGACTTTGAGTCCAATTATACCTGTAGGTGAGGACAGAGAGGGAGAGAGAGTGGGGGGGAGAGAAGCACAACAAGGTTAGTTAAACATGGGACAATGATGGGAGGTTATTGGACAGAGGAGGTAGAAGGAAACAGAGGAGCTCAGTGTATAAATTAAGTCCCCCAGCAGTCTATGTCTATTGCAGCTTAACTAAGAGATGGTTCCTGTGACTAACAATAATTGCCAGTGACCTGAACCATCTCTAACTATAAGCTTTATCAAAAAGGAAGGTTTTAAGCCTGGTCTTAAAGGTGGAGAGTGTGTCAGCTTCTCGAACCTGAAGAGGGAGCTGGTTCCAGAGGAGAGGAGCTTGGTAGCTAAAAGCTCTGCCCCCTGTTCTACAATTAAACACTCTAGGAACCACAAGTAGCCCAGCGCTCTGAGAACGAAGTGTTCTGCTGGGAGCATAAGGAACTATGAGGTCTTTAAGATAGAAGGAGCTTTATCATTGAGTACTTTGTAGGTGAGTAGGAGAATTTTAAATTCTATCCTACATTTTACAGGCAGCCAGTGCAGAGAAGCTAATGTAGGAGAAATGTGATCTCTCTTTCTAAGTCTTGTCAGAACTCTTGGCTGCAGCATTTTTGAATAAGCTGTAGGCTTTTTAAGGAGCTGTTAGGACATCCTATTGAGTAAGGAGTTACAGTAGTCCAGCCTAGAGGTAACCAATGCATGGATCAGTTTCTCTGCATCGCTCTGAGAGGAGGATGCTTCTGATTTTAACTATACTTCTAAGGTGGAAGTAGGCAGTTCTGGAGATTTGTTTAAGTATGATGTAAAAGAGAGATCCTGGTCAAAGATACACCAAGGTCCTCACAGTAGAGTCCTGAAACAAATGTTATGCCATCCAGGGTGGCTATCTGACTCAATAGTGTCTCTCTCAGATTTTTAGGCCCAACAATAAGAATCTCGGTTTTATCTGAGTTTAGTGGAAGGAAGTTTTGGGACATCCAGGATTGATGTCTTTTAAACAACCCTGAATTTTGACTAGTTGATCTGTTTCATTTGGTTCCAAGGACATATATAGCTGAGTATCATCTGCGTAAAAATGAAAATTAATAGAATGCTTTCTAATAATCTCACCTAGAGGAGACATGTATAGGCTAAACAGAATTGGACCCAGCACAGAACCCTGTGGTACTCCATAGCTAATCCTTGTGCATGTGGAGAATTCATCATTAACATGAACAAACTGGAATCTGTTCAACAAATAGGATTTAAACCATCCCAATGCTGTTCCTTTAATCCCGATTCTATGTTTTAGTGTCTGTAATAGAATGTTATGATCAATTGTATCAATGCAGCACTAAGATCTAACAGGACAAGGACAGAAACTAGACCATTGTCCGAAGCTAATAGAAGATCATTAGTGACTCTAACCAGAGCTGTTTCTGTGCTATGATGTTTTCTAAATCCTGACTGAAAATCTTCGTACAGGTTATTCCCACTCAGGTGGTCAGATAATTGTTTAGCCACGATTTTTTCCAGAATCTTGGAAATAAAGGGTAAATTTGAAATGGGCCTATAGTTGGCTAGTTGTCTAGGGTCAAGGGTTGTTTTTTTCAATAGAGGTTTGACCACAGCCACCTTAAAAGCCTGTGGTACATAGCCTAGTTGTAAAGATTGGTTGATTTGATTTAATATGGACGAGCTGATTAAGGTAGAACTTCTTTGAGTATCTGGTTGGGATTGGATCTAAAAGACAAGTGGACGACTTGGAAGAGTTAATTATTGAGGTTAACTCCATATGAGTTATGGGGAAGACGCTGTCTAGGTAAGACAGAGGATTTAATAAATTTAAAGTTGATGGATCTAGACAGTGCTTTCTGTCATTTGGAAGAAGTTGCTGCTGAATGTTTTTTCTAATGATGATAATTTTATTAGTAAAGTAGTTCATAAAGTCATTGCTGCTGAGATTTAAGGGGATAGTAGACTCAATACAGCTATGACTCTTAGTCAGCCTGGCTACAGTGCTGAAAAGAAACCTGGGATTGTTTTTGTTTTCCTCAATTAGGGAGGAATAATATGTTTTTCTAGCAGCACAAAGTGCTTTTTTATATTTCATTAGACTGTCCTTCCATGCAATGCAGTTTACATTTATTTTGTTGGAACGCCACTGTCTTTCTAGTTGTCTAGTCCTTTGCTTTAGGCTGCGGATGTCTGAGTTATACCACGGAGCTAACCTCCTCTGATTCACTGTCTTCTTCTTCAGAGGAGCCACTGTGTCTAATATTGTTGTCACATCCGGGCTTGTCACCCGCCCTTCACACGGAAAGGACTTCCGGTTTTATTTTGTATACTTCCTGTTTCTCCGTTCAGTCCCCGGATCACTCAGCACACCTGTTAGCAGTTTACTAATCAACACCGGTATTTAGCATTCACCCATCACAGACTCCAGTTGCCAGATTGTTGTGTGAGATCACCACTTTCCAGCGTTTCTAGTTCTGCCTTGTTGTGTACCGTGTTTCCAGTTCTGACCTCCGATTCTAAGCCTGCCTGATCCTTGTCTGTCTAGATTGTTGCTTCTGCTTGTTACCGACCCCGCCTGCCTGACCACGATTCCTCGCCTGCCGTTCTGGTATTGTACTCACCTCTCGTGTCTGACCTGTGCCTGTCCCTGACTACGCTACTGCCTGAACCTGTTTAACCGGCTAGATCTCCTGTGTATGACCCTGCCTGGATTTGACTCTGCATTGTGGAATAAACGTCATTCTGTAACACCAGTAAACCTCGTCTTGTGCTGTGCATGTGGGTCCATCAATTCTACGCCGCCCTGACAGAACAATCTGGCCAGAAATGGACCCAGCCAGCATCGAGAACCTCCGCGCTGCGATCGCCGCCCAGGAGCAACGGCTCAGCGAGCAGGAGGAAAAGACCAACGCGGCGCTCCTGAATCTGGCGGAGTGCGCCCGCCGTCAGGAGAACGCAGTGGCGGGACTCGTGGAGGCGGTGGGTCGCCTCACGTCAGGAGACTCCGGTGGCACCGCGCCGATCCAGGTTTCAGCGACCGCAGCGGCAAGTGCACCCGCCGGACGACTCAGTCCGGCTTCTCCCTCCTGGCACACGACGCACGCCTCGGCGCGGCCAACACGCTTTTTCCGGATGAGTCAGGCGGACTGCCGGGCATTTCTCACACAGTGTGAGATCCACTATTAACTACACTGCTCCCCGGCGTTTCCCACCGAGAGAGTCTAAGGTGGCGTACGCGGTTTCGCACCTGACCGAGAGAAGCGGAGGCGTGGGCAACGGCAGAATGGCAGAACGGGTCGATCTGCATGTCGTCTTTCAGAGCCTTTTCAACGGCGTTGAAGCAGATCTTCCAGGAGATCACGCCTGGAAGAGAAGCAGCGCAGAAACTCGTGAATATCCGGCAAGGAGGGAGGACCACGGCCAAGTACGCGATCGAGTTTAGGACCCTGGCGGCGGAGGCCGGGTGGGACGCGACCGCCTTGGGCGATGTGTTCATCCGCGGTCTCTCTCGGCGCGTGAAGGACTGTCTAGCAGCTCGGGACCTGCCGAACGACCTGAATGCACTGATCTCGCTGGCCATCCTGATCGACCGACGACTGGGAAGCAGCGAGCGAGAGCACCGTGGAAAAGCGGAAGTCACCACCAGAGGTCAGTGTTTCACCGACGGAGGTTCTCCCTCGCGGAGCTCAGGTACGCCGCCATCACCAGAAGAACCCATGCAGCTGGGACGCGCGCGTCTCACGGAGTCAGAGAAACGACGACGCCGCTCCCAGGGGTTATGTTTGTACTGTGGACAGCACGGGCATTTTGCTAATAAATGTCCGCTAAAAGACCTGGCTCACCACGAGCACGGAGGATCGTGGTGAGCCGAGCCATGTTTGGTAGCGCCTCCGCACGCTCACTGCCTACAGTCACGCTCTCGACCAGCTCCCATTCCCTCCAGCAGGCGGTCCTCATCGATTCAGGGGCCGATGCTAGCCTGATGGACGCCAGGTTGGTGGAGAGGATGGGCGTCGCCACCTCCCCGCTCGCGACGCCGGTGGAAACCACAGCATTGGACGGCCGCAAACTATGGAAGGTGACCCACCACACAGAGGCCGTCACCATGGAGTTTGCTGACGGACACACGGAACGCATCCATTTCTTGGTGGTGGAGGCATGCTACCACCCGGTGGTGTTGGGCCACACGTGGCTGCGTCGGCACAACCCCAGGCTGGACTGGAGAAGCGGTGAGGTAAGCGAGTGGGACATGGACTGTAAGAGCACTTGCTTTCAGGCCTCGGCGAAGACGGAGGAGCCACCGATCGGGACTGGGCAGGAAGAGGTGGACCTGACCGGGGTGCCGGCCTGCTACCATGACCTCGCGGCGGTATTCAGTAAATCCAGGGCCATGTCCCTGCCACCCCACAGGACCCACGACTGTGCCATAAACCTGCGGCCCGGCTCCAACCCCCCCAAGGGTAGACTGTTCCAGCTGGCACCAGCCGAAAGACAGGCAATGAAGGAATATCTGGACTCAGCCTTGGCTACAGGCATCATCCGGCCATCCTCCTCTCCAGCAGGGGCCGGGTTTTTCTTTGTGGGAAAGAAGGATGGCACCCTTCGACCATGTATAGACTATAGAGGCCTCAACGACATTACCATTCGGGACTCCTACCCTCTTCCCCTCCTCCACTCTGCGTTTGAACTACTGTCGGGAGCCAAGTGGTTCACAAAACTGGATCTACGGAACGCATACCACTTGGTTCGCATCAGGGAAGGGGACGAGTGGAAGACGGCATTCAACACCCCGAACGGCCACTATGAGTACCTGGTGATGCCGTTCGGCCTCACCAACGCCCCTGCCATCTTCCAGGGATTTGTTAACGAAGTATTGGGCCAAATGATTAACAGGTTTGCATTTGTGTATCTTGACGACATCTTGATTTTTTCTAGCACTGAGGAGGAACACCAGAGTCACGTCCGCCAGGTCCTGAAGAAACTCTTGGAACATCGGCTCTTCGTAAAGGCCGAGAAGTGTGAGTTTCATGTCAGCACCGTGTCATTTCTGGGTTTCATCGTGTCACAGGGCCGGATCCAATGGACCCGGCAAAACCAAGGCGGTAGAGATTGGCCGACGCCCCAATGTCGGAGGGACGTGCAGCGCTTCCTCGGGTTGCCAACTTCTACCGCCGCTTCATCCGGCGGTTCAGTAGTATCGCAGCCCCCTTGCACAGACTCACCTCTCTGAAGGCTCCGTTCCAGTGGTCGAAGAAGAAGCAGAGTCGGCCTTCCAGCACCTTAAACAGAGTTTCACCACCGCTCCTGTGCTTCGCATGCCGGATCCAGAGTGCCAGTTTGTGGTGGAGGTCGACGCCTCGGATTCGGGGGTAGGAGCGGTGCTCTCCCAGCGCGACCCAGCCGGAGGTAGGCTACATCCCTGCGCATTCATGTCCCGCAAATTATCCCCGCGGAACGGAACTATGATATCGGGAACCGGGAGCTGCTAGCTGTTAAGACAGCACTGGAAGGAGTGGAGGCACTGGCTGGAGGGAGCGGCGCAGCCTTTCTTGGTCTACACCGACCACAAAATCTGGAATACATAAAGACCGCAAAGAGGCTGAACTCCCGCCAGGCCCGCTGGGCGCTGTTCTTCAGCCGCTTCCATTTCCACCTGTCATATCGCCCAGGCTCGAAGAACACGAAACCAGACGCTCTCTCCCGGCTTCACGATCACCTGGACACCCCGGTGGAGCCGGAGCACATCCTACCGGCGGGGTGCCTGGTGGGGGCAGTTACGTGGCCGGTGGAGAGACGGGTCCAGGAGGCCACCCAAGGTCTCCCCAGACCTCCTGCATGTCCTCCCAACCGTCTGTTTGTTCCCCCAGGTCTTAGAGGGGAGGTGATCCATTGGGCCCACGCGTCTGCCATCAGCTGCCACCCCGGGGCACCCCCGCACCGCGTTCAGGGTGGGCAGAACGGTTCTGGTGGCCCTCTATGAAATCGGACGTCCGGGAGTACGTGGCCCGGATGCCCCACATGCTCGATTCATAAACCGTTCCACAGCGACCCGCCGGCCTCCTGCGACCGTTGCCAGTCCCACATCGGCCGTGGTCGCACGTGGCGCTGGATTTCGTCACCGGATTACCCCCCTCGGCAGGTAACCGGGTTGTCATGACCGTGGTGGACCGGTTCTCTAAGTGCGCGCATTTCATTCCTCTGCCCAGACTTCCCTCAGCCAGGCAGACGGCCCAAGCCATGCTGGACCATGTCTTCCGCCTACATGGATTTCCGCAGGACATTGTGTCGGACCGTGGACCCCAGTTCGTGTCCCGTTTCTGGAGGGAGTTCTGCGCGCTGCTGGGGGCAGAGGTCAGCCTCTCCTCCGGATACCACCCGGAGTCCAACGGCCAGACGGAGAGGCCAACCAACAGTTGGAGTGGGACTACGACTGCTGGCGTCGAGGAGCCCGGGACGTGGTCTCGGAAGTTGATATGGGTCGAGTTCGCCCACAACACCCTGCCCTGCGCCTCCACGGGTCTGACACCTTTCCAGTGTGCTTTATGGCTTCCAAGCCCCCTATGTTTCCGTCCTTAGAAAAGGAGGTCCACGTGCCCTCGGCCCATGCTTTGTTGCGGCGGTGCAGACAGACGTGGCTCAGAGCCCGGAGGACGATGCTCCAGGCCCAGGCCCGCTACAAGGAGGCAGCAGACCGCAAGAGGTCCCCAGCACCCTCGTATGAAGTGGGCGACCAGGTCTGGCTATCCACGAAGGACCTGCGGCTCCCGGGCTCCCCACGTAAGTTGACTCCACGGTTCATCGGTCCATACAGTATCGCTCGAGTGATTAACCCCGTGGCCGTGAGACTCTCGTTGCCCAGGTCCATGAAAGTGCACCCGACCTTCCACGTCAGCCGGCTCAAGCCCCACCGCTCCTGCCCTCTGGTCCCGCCGTCCCAACCTCCACCCCCGCCTCGGGTGGTGGACGGCCACCCGGTCTACTCGGTGCGGGACCTTCTCGACTGCAGGCGCCGGGGCCGCGGGTTCCAATACCTGGTCGACTGGGAAGGCTACGGTGCGGACGAGAGGTCCTGGGTCCCGGCTCGGGACATCCTGGACCGCTCGCTCATCCGGGACTTCCATCGGGCACATCCGGAGGCTCCCGCCCCGGACGGGCTGAGGCGGCGACGAGGACAGCGCCAGGATCCGGTCCCTCCTCCTGATCCGCCCTCCGCCCGCCCTGGTCGGGGGGGGGACTTCCCGTGGGCGCCGTGGTAGACGCCCTGGGGGGGGGGGGGGTACTGTCACATCCGGGCTTGTCACCCGCCCTTCCCCCGGAAAGGACTTCCGGTTTTTATTTTGTATACTTCCTGTTTCTCCGGTTCAGTCCCCCGAGCACTCAGCAACCCTGTTAGCAGTTTACTAATCAACACCGGTATTTAGCATTCACCCATCACAGACTCCAGTTGCCAGATTGTTGTGTGAGATCACCACTTTCCAGCGTTTCTAGTTCTGCCTTGTTGTGTACCGTGTTTCCAGTTCTGACCTCCGATTCTGAGCCTGCCTGATCCTTGTCTGTCTAGATTGTTGCTTCTGCTTGTTACCGACCCCGCCTGCCTGACCACGATTCCTCGCCTGCCGTTCTGGTATTGTACTCACCTCTCGTGTCTGACCTGTGCCTGTCCCTGACTACGCTACTGCCTGAACCTGTTTAACCGGCTAGATCTCCTGTGTATGACCCTGCCTGGATTTGACTCTGCATTGTGGAATAAACGTCATTCTGTAACACCAGTAAACCTCGTCTTGTGCTGTGCATGTGGGTCCGTCATCTACGCCGCCCTGACAATTGTACGTAGAGAAGCTGCAGCATCATCCACAAGACAGTCAACCTGTTCATAAGGATTAAGGTGATTAAATTCTGTTTTTCGCTCATAGCAAGAGAAACAAGAAAACTGATGTGTTTTGTATGTATTTTGGATGTGTGTGTGTGTGTGAGGTGGTTCTCCTATGTTACTACTCTACTACACTGCATTTATTTGACAGCTTATTGTTTTATTATAAAAATGTGAAAAAAATTGCACTTGTTTTGGTGGTTTTACAACAGTAAGAAGAAAAGTTTGCCACGTGATCCACATAGTGTGTCACTGTAGCGCTGTGTTGTACAGTCTGATGTCTGTGGGGAGGAATGACCTGCGCTAGCGCTCCTTCCTGCACTGTGGGTGTAACAGTGTGGAGCTGAAGGAGCTGCTCAGAGCCTCTACAGTGGTGCAGGGGGTGGAGGGTTCTCCATGATGGATGTTAGTTTACCAGCATCCTTCTGTCCACCACCTCCTCCATGGACTCCAGTGTGCAGCCCAGGACAGAGCCTGTTTTCTGAACCAGCTTGTTGAGTCTCTTCCTGTCTCTGCCTGTACTGCCCCCCCCCCAGCACACAACTCTATACAGGACTACTGAGGCCACCACAGTGTCATAGAAAGTCCTTAGCAGCTGTCTGCACACACCAAAGGACCTCAGTCTCCTCAGCAGGTGGAGGCCACTCTGGCTGTTCTTATACGGAGCGTCTGTGTTGTTTGACCAGTCCAGTTTATTGTTGAGGTCAACACACAGGTATTTAAATGTGTTCACAGACTCAATGTCTGAGCCCTGGATGTTCACCTGTGTGTGTGGTGGAGGGGACCTCCTGAAGTCAAGCACTAACTCCTTTGTTTTGCCGGTGTTTAGTATCAGGTGGTTGTTCTCACACCAGCCCACAAAGTCAGAGATGACCCCCCTGTACTCCTGCTCATCCCCCTATACACATCCAGCAATGGTGGTGTCATCCGAGAACTTCTGGAGGTGACAGTGGTGGGAGTTGTACTGGAAGTCCAATGTGTACAGTGTGAAGAGAAAAAAGGGGAGAGCACCGTCCCCCGTGCTGCAGACAACTACATCAGACACACAGTACTTCAGCCTCACAAACTGTGGCCTGTCTGTGAGGTAGTTGATGGTCCAAGCAGCCAGATGTTGGTCCACACCTGCCACCTCCAGCTTCCTCCTCAGCAGTGATGTCTGGATGGTGTTGAAAGCACTGGAGAAGTCAAAAACAAGACTCTCTCAGTGCTCCCAGAGGACTCCAGGTGAGTCAGGGCCCGATGCTGCAGGTAGATCCGGGGTGGGCATTCCTGGTCCTGGGCCGCTGTCAGGTGTGTCACTCAGCTTTTTCACCTTCGAGGTGATCAGCGGTAACTGGGGCAGATAGAGTTGGTGAGTACACCTGTACCCGTGGTACAAAGTATGCAAAGCACTTCTCCTAATACCAGGACCTCTGCTCCTTTTATGCCCCAGTGGCTACAGGGATTCACTGGGAGCCTTAGTTATTAGACTCCATCGTCACAAAGTCTAATAAAGTCTAATAAAGCCAATGCCGTCGTCAAATGTCTTCGTTTAGTGGATGCAGGAAAAGTTCCATGGACTAGTCAGCCTTTCTACATGGCTTTATTATATATTTATTACAAATAAACAATGATAATGGAAACTCTAGAAAAAAGTTACATTTACAAGAACGGTGTAAACCAAGTTATTGTCAGCTAGAAATCGATAAAACTAAAGAAAGAGGTGGATTTCAGTAAGTTCAAGACTTCACTCATCCTCATGTCTGAGCTGGTGATGGTTGTATTTTACTAAAATTATGTTGTTATGTTTCCTGCTCAATTTGATCATTTTAAGCAGATACAGAAAGAAATGATTATGGCTGATGTTTCCCATAGACAGTCTATTTGAGGTAATACTCGCTGCCCTTTGTTTATTATGTAACAACGTGCAGCTCACTGTCTGATATCACAGAACCCATGTAATGATGGTGATATGGATGAGTGACTAGAGGAGCGGTAGGGACTGATAAAGCTTTAATACTAGTCAGTGGTGCGATAAATTAACTTCTCTACGTTCAGTTCTGAACAAATTTGTGTTGTTAAGGTGAATAAACATGTAGGGTCTTAGGAAATATGTCAGCCAAGATACATGACATGCAGAAATATGCACACTTAACCCTGTGAAGCATCGCTTAGTTATAAATTCAGATGCTGGTCAAACTCCTTGATACACTGAGTTACTCAGTGTTCTTTTCCTTTTCTCCCTCAATCTTACTGTACATGCCACCATCGTATTTCATGTTAATATAGGGCAGTGATTTATAAGGGCCGCTAGATGGCGCCTGTTACCTCACCCTGTCTAATCGAGCTCATAACCTCTAAGCCATTAAAGATTGAACTCTTTAACTTTCTTTCTTTTACCTTAAGTGTCCTATTTTAAAGCCTAAATCCCAAATAATGGCTAACCTTTTAGGCCTTGTCGTCAAGTAACTGTAAATACAACCTTAAAACAGTATTACTCAGAAAGATAAGATGCTTTCAAGTCCTTTTTGTCCAAAATAAAACTGTAAATACAACACTGAACATGTCACAACCTGAACAGAGCAGTGGCTCAGAGGTTAAGAGGTTGTTCTTGTGTATTTGAAAGTTCAATTTTGCATGATTCTAGAAGCTTTTAGACGCTGCTCTCAAAGTTAAGGCTTAAAAAGCACGACAGAAGCACCTCCAGTGTGAAAGGGTTCCTCAGTGGTGTAGTGGGTAAGACGATGAGCGTAAGTCGCAAGGCGTGCAGACCTCATGATTGAATCCTGGGCACTGCTGGTTCCTGGATCACTCAACAGTCCTGAAGGGACTCCAGGGGGGGCCGTGTCCTCCCTGCGTTTCCAGAGAGGTGGAAAGAAGGCCTTATGAAACTGAGAAGTAAACCAACTAGAATTTTGATTTTGAATGATTAAAACAGTTGTGAAGGTTGGAAGGAATCATTGCCAACATACTAACATAGCAAAACATTTGGAAGTAAAGGTTACATAGCGTGTGGTGTTTGTCAGTTAATGCTTGAGAATAGAGAAATTCTTATTACATTACAGCACACAATCTGGAATCAACTTTAGCCACTGGCTGGATGGAGATTTGATCGATGATCAGTGTGTTTGCAAGAAAAACAGTGAAAAAAAGCTTCTCTCCCTCTCCCAACACAGGCCAAGAAAGGTCTGAGCAGTAAAGCAGCTGAGTGTGATGAGGTCGTAAAGATGGGAGTCGATAGCGCAGGGAGAGGGAAGTGTGAGGAGAAGCAGCATCCAAGGCGGATTAGAGATAGAGAGTCCACTCAATGAGCACTAATCTCATTAGAAGATATTTCAGTGACTGCTCCCTGTGTTGTCTTTGCTTTTGCTGCCTTCCTGTTTCAGTGAAATCACGAGGAAGGGAGAAAAGCGTTGGTCCTCAGCTGTAGCAACCATACAAACCCAGATGAATGTACACGTATGGTGCTTTGGATATCTGCTCTTAAAACCATTCATGTCAATAAAAACCTGCCAGCGGTCCCTGCCTGGGGCCACATGGACGGCAGGCCGGAGACCTACCCTCCCCACGAATGTGATCAAGCGAATGGTGTGGGAGCGAGAATGTATCTGAGATGCATTGGTTCACGTATGATTGACTAGTTTGTTGTGAGAGAGTTTGTGTGTGCGTGTGCGTGTCTGTGTAGTTGGTATGCGTGTGGTGCGGTTGGAGTGTGGGGGGGGTCCGGTTTTCCGTCCGGGGTACGATGATCGTCTGCCTGTGTGGTCTCTTTTCTGCTGACCCCCACCAATTGCTGGCCTTGTGCTGCAGGCCGCTGTGGCGCCAGGGGATGAGGTCGGGCCGATGGGGTCGGCCCCGCTCTGCTCGTGTAGGGGTGGTGGACTGGGGGCGGGCCCCACTCTGGGCGCGGGGGCATCTTCTGGCGGGCTCCCTACGGACCGTGGGTCCTCGGGCTCTACTCCTTCAGGGCCGACCCTCCCGCCGGGGGGAGTGTTTGCCCCTGGTTCTCATGGGGCGGACAGCGTTGACCCCCGGTGGGCCCACTCTGGCCTCGGGTGCTGTCTCTGTGGCTGCTGCAGCTCTGTGGGGGGCTCTGTGTGGGCGGCTTGGGTCGCAACACCTGCCCTCCTGGAACTGAAGGTGTGTGGGCTCCCTGGCTGCTGGGATTCCTTCCTCTGCTTGCTGGATGGGCGTAGTGGCCGAGCCCCTCACATCACCCTGTCTTCCACAAGTGGCATTGTTCATGCACCAACGTCTGCCTCACCCTTTGGGTGAATAATATTAAGCTACAGCCTTACTAACCTTGTAGTGGGACACTTTCCAAATCCAACTGTAAGTATTACTGATACTTATCACTATCAATATCAATAATGTGTGAATATGGGAATTGTGGTGTTGTATGTCATGACTTTTATTAAGTAGTATGGGATATGTATAACAATGCATATGTGTATGTATATGATATGTATATGTTTGTATGAGTATGTGCACATACCTTAACACTATTATTGGTATTAGTATTAATCTCCAAGGTAAACCACAGTACAAAAGTTGTTTAGTTATGAATGTGTTAGCCTAAGGTACTGTGGTGGAAATTTTCCATAAAAGAAGCACATGAGAGTTGTCCTTTTTGCAATTTATTGAAATAATAAAGAAAATAAAAAATAATGGGGTAAAGCAAATAAAAAGCATGGATGTTGATCGTGCACATCAACAAACGCTTGATTGTGCAAGCGTTTGTTGATGGTGCACTGATCTCCCAGCTGGGCCACACCATGGAGGTATAATTCAAAGAGCCCATGATCCTCAAGTTGCTTCTGCCTTTTAACCTTTCTCCCAGGACCTGGTGGAATCTCATTATCACACTGTGGGTGAAGATGTTTACAATAAACAGGGAATACACAAGGTTACAGCCTTGGGTCTGTTAAGGCATCAGACAGAAAGGAGCCAGAGCCCAGGGGTAAAAAGGCAGACACAGGCCATGAACAATCAGTCACCTTGAGAGGGAGATAGATTGTTTGTCTGAGAATGTTCAGTTCTGGTCCTAATCAACAAGTACAGAATGCATGATTGCTATACAGAGTCAGAAATGAACACAAAAAGCATTAACGTACAATTTTTCCCATTACAGGTACATCCCTGCTTCTTATTTATTTTGCTCCAATTGTTTACTTAACAGATTTGCTTGGTTTCAGCAGCTGGTTGCACCGCATTGGATTTAATGTCTTTCTATGTGTCTGTGGTCACAGTGTGTGAGACTTGTCTTATTAAACTATAGGGGTTTCCTCTGTCTGTAGCTGTCAGGACTCGCAGGGAGTGGACAGGAGTGAAGGACCCAAACGCACAGCCCGGGAGACAAACTTAGAATAAGCCAGGTTTATTTGGCATAAAGACGGCAGGCAAAACAGGAGTCAGGCAGGCAATTGTCAGAACCAGGAAACTCAGGATTCAAGCAGAGGTACAGGCAAGGACAAGGCAAACAGAGTCAAAAACCAGGCATGGGTCAAAACCTTCAACTTACTTTGAGTTGGCTGGGAGACATACAAACCGGGTGCTCGATAACAACAAACTGGCAGAGAACAAAGGGACGTGCAGGTGCTTAAATGCAGGGAGGTGATTGATGAAGAGACACAGCTGGTGATGACATGACAGGAGACAAAGGTGAACTAGGCAAGACAGGACAGAACCGGAAGTGCATGAAAATAAAACAGGAAGTAAACACATGACTGGTGAACCAAACCTAAAGCAGACAGGAACAAGACCGGGGAACACAAAAATAAGACAGGAAATGAACATAACAACCTAGAAGACAACCGGAACAGCCTGGTTCATGACAAGTAGCAATGTTTCTACATAACTTTCATCTTATTAATTATAGTACAGGATGAAACATTTAAAAAAAAGTGTAGTATAGAATTATAGTCAAATATAAATAATATTAAACCTGAACCATTACCTTCCCTTAACCTAAACATATTAGTAACTATACAACTACTGTACCAAATCATAAAAAGATACTAGCGATAACATTTTCTTGACTTTTTTGCATTAAAATTTTAGCATGGCCTTCTCCAGTTTAAATACAAATAAAAAGATATAATAGTTTTAGATCAAGATAATTTTAGCATTTAAGATCAAATAAAATTAAGACTAAGATAAGATGAGTCTGATGTTAATTTGCTGCTGTTCGGCTCCCATGCTGGCCTTTGAGACCCGGGTCAGTAACAATATTTGTCCTAATCAAGATGCTGTTAAAAGGAACTTTTTTTCACCATGTACAATGTGATATTATGATTTTTTCATTTGTGTAACAGCGATGATCTATTTGTTTACAGAATAACAAAGCTGTTTTAATGTCAGTGTTTTTGAGGCATACGTTTTGTCAGGTTCTGGCTCCGTTATCAGGTTTATTTTGAAGACACCTTGTTTTTCGGTCATATCATCATGTTTTGGGTTCCAGTTTCCACTTCCTGTCTTTATTTTGGTAGTCTCCCGGTTTCTGTTTCGGTTCCAGCTTACTTCCGGTCCCCATTAGTCACACCTGCTCCGTATCCAAGTAATCACTTCTTGTATTTAAACCACCACCTGTTTCCTCAGTTCCCCGCCAGATCGTCGCTCGTATGCCAGACTCCATTCCCAGCACTAGTTATTCTATTCGCGTGTTTTTGATCCTGCTCTGTTTTTGACTTCTGATTCTCGCCTGCTCCCTTATCTGTACTGTCGCTTGGATAACTCTGGATTAACGAACCTGACCGCTCGACTACGAGACAGCCTACTCCCTTACGCCCCGTGACTGACTGTGTATGATCCGGACCGCCTGTGATTCTGCAATAAACCGTTTAACCCTACGTTCTGCCTGTGGTCTCCGTGCTGTGCATGTGGGTCCTTTCATCTGCCGTTCCCTGACACGTTCACTTTCCTCAGTGTAAAGAAATAAAACAAACCATGTATTTACTGTACATCCTTTTTTTACCAAGTCAAAGTCGCACTTCCCGTCTGAGAACGTTGTCCTCTTTACACTGACTCGCTTGTTCTCTCTTTTTTTAGTAAATAAACAAATCACTAGCGGGACATCAGCTAAAAAAAGAGAGCATGGACACAGAAGGACAGAAAAAAGAGCAACTGACACAAAAAGAGCAGATTTGCATAAGGAGCCTTTCACGGTGTGACAGGAGGCGAGGAGGACACTTACTGTATGGAGCTCCGAGGCCGGAGCTTCTAGTCCACGGGGACAAGTCCCTTCTGGCTCTAACCCCTAAAAACCAGGCCTTGCTGACTGAAGGAGAACAATTAGACAGATCATCATAAAAACATTTTATTTTTGTATACTTTTTTAAGTTTATGATATCCAAAAAAAAGCTAACTCTAATGTATGTATATACATATTATATGTGTGTAATATAGTATGTATGTTTAACAAAAAAGGAAAATTGTTATTGCAATGTAGAAGAAGGAGGTAAATGATGCCTTCTTCTGCTTCGTCCTTTGATTGTCCACCTCCCTCCCCCATCGCCCCCTGCTGGATGGGGCAGGAGCCATGGGGAGTGGGCAGACCAGGGGGAACAGGTCCAACAGACATGTCACTATGTAATTGTTATGGGAAAACGGAGCAGGTCTTTATTCGAAGCGTTTCCAGCCTGTCTTCCACTAACTGACTGCGGTAGTGTAGTTTCTACTTTTCTGGTTAGTTTTGTCAAGTAGTCAGCATTTTGTGGATTCCAGAAAAAAAAGAAGCATATGAATAAATACATATTCTTACATTTGTCTGTGCAAATAGAACCAAGAGGGATGGAATTAAACCTTTCTATTCGTATGGATCTCTACTTTAGTGGCATCCTTCTGTATTCAAACATTGTACTAATAACATGCTGTCAGGTATGGATGGAGAGTCAGTTGTAGCCATTTACTAATGTTGTATTTATTGTATTACCAGTAAAAAACATTTATATATAAATATAGATATATCTATTTGTGGTCTGCAATTCTTGCCCTTAGTTTTTGATTGTCATGCAGGATCCAATGCACTGTCAATGTATGTTCAGTTTTCTACTTGTGTGAAGTTCTGTTGACATTTCTATGGTTTTGTTTTTCTTTAGTTCAGCTACTGAATGTAACTTCGAAAACTCTTAAACTTTTTAGGTAGATGTTTTTATATACATACAGTAATCTGTAAATTATAAACATGTAGATGATATAGCAAAATGTTTCTGACAATATGCTGGACTTCTTCTTCTTCTGATGACCCAAACAGACTGTAATGCCTTAGCCAGACGAGAAGAAAAGAGAGGAAGGAAATGAGAAAAAAAATGGAGGGAAGCATTTAAAAATATCACCAGTTCTCTGCAGCCTTGGGGATCTGGAGGGAGAGACTTCAATGTAAATGAAGCCGGGATAAATACAGGCACACAGGACTTCAATTACAAAATTTTCGTGGGGTCTTTGTTCCCGTATTTATTTATTTTTTGGTATTTACTTTTTTAAAGTATATGATTTACAAAGAATAGAAATGTAAAATAAAAAATCAACTCAAGGCAAGAAAATAAGATGCAACAGTACAATACTCTAATAGTATACGGCAGTGGGTCCGTGCATGAAGTGCAATTCATTATTCATGTGTAAAATGAAAATTTAATAACGTCTTTTATGCTGTGTTTCGTTTCCGTAAATCGGTAAAACACATTTGCGATATATTGATTTACTCATTCTCCTTTTCAACACAAAACGAAATAAGAAAAAGGGAAACTGGGGGCGGGGCCAGTCGCCGGACTTTCAAATTAAAACGCCCAAGAGCACTTGAAGGGCAACATCGGCAAATATTTGTAACTCTTGAAGGATTGCGGTCGTGTTTTGACACACAATGAGACCCACATTGTTAACATTAACCAACGTAACAATTTAGCCCGTCTCAGTGCTGACAACTGTCGTTTACGTTACGACTCATGGCGTTTGCTAAAGGAATGACAGGTCAGTCAGCTCGCCACCGTCGGGTCACTTACACAATCACCTGCCAACAAAGCTAAGTTTTCTGTGCATCCTGCTTCATTAGACTGCAGCGATATCACGACCTTTTCGACACCTGATGAGGAAGAATTGGTGATTTTGAGTTATGATGAGACTGAAATCGCGTCCTCCTGCTTGGCCGTTTGGATGCTCTTATGCCCCAGGAAAGACGCTCTAATGTTGTGGTCCGATTCTTTGCAAGTATTCTAAACAGTGATTTATTACAGTTTATTGTGGCTGTTTAGACATGCTCCATCATTGGACTTCCTGTCTCAGAGCCTGCTTTACCTGCGGGAGAATAACAGCCACTCAACCTGCCTCACAATAACTGAACTCATTCTGAGCCATGACTGCCCTAATGTGCATCGCATCATCTTTGTGAGGCAAATTCTGAGGCAAAGTGTGTGTGATCACATGATCCGCCACGCAACAAGGTGTTACTGTATGTACAGAGCAGATGAGTGACAGTCTAGCTCTGCATGCTGTTGTTCTTCTGGGTGTGGAAGGGATTTTGGCCAGAAGAGGACATTTGTGTCAATGATGACTGTCTCTCTGCCTCACATAGGTCATAGGACTGCATTACAAGAGGTGAACCCACAGTGTTCCAGGATGCACTGTTGTTTCTGATTCATCGGTCATCCTGATCTGAGGAAAACAGTCTGTAGCTCTTTTAGCAACATGTTTTTAAATAATTTGGCCATTGTTTTATGTTTCTATGCTGATAGATAATATTACATTTTACATGTTCTATAAAGTTCAGCCTTGATGTTGAAGATTTTGTGAGTTGGCAGATTTAAACTTGGTAAATAAACATTGGTTAAAAAACATATGGGCAGTTCTGACTACAAATGTTTTGTGAAAAAAAAGGACTGCTGCTTTACTTGTCAGACTTTTGCAGATATCAGACCCACATGCACAGCGTGGACAGGTTGGTGGTTTAAGAGGTGACAGTCTTTATTACGTAACTTAAGGCAAGCACAGATATACACAAGTGCTCTCAGACGTGAGCACCAAAGGAGCAGGCTCTAATCTTGGTCAAACGGTCAGGTACGTTACCAGTCTTTCCACGGCAAAAGTACAGGCAAGGAGCAGGCAGGCTGGATTTCGAGATAACTGTCAGGTGTGCGTGATTAACTGGGAATGACATGGAAACAGCTGAGACGTGGGTGAGACAAGAAGTGCTTCAAAATAAAACCGGAAACGGGACTAAGACATGACATTACTATCATAGGAACATGCACATAAGATATTCAATGCAAGGTAGATAGATAGATAGAATACCTTTATTGTTCCGAGATGGGGAAATTACCAAGTTGCAACAGCACAGAGACATATAGACTGTTGGGGGACCTCATATGTATAATCTGTTATTAACAGAATTATTATTAAGGTCCCACATGCTCAGACAAAGGAGGTACTGCGGCCTGCATGTAAAGTCCTCATCCTGATAGTAGTGAGTGAGAACAAAGAGATTTCAAATCTCAGCGCCAAAACCAGGCGCCAGGCTGGGGACCCATACCTGGCTCCCCCGCTGACATCCAACTCCCGCTGACACAAGCGACAAACGGAGGAGAAACTTGGACGTCAGCCGTCCTGATTGGACCAAACAATAGGACGGGCGTGACCAAAAACACGGTTATAAAAGTCGCCGTGACCGAAGACTCGTCCCTTGTTCTTTCCGACCCTGTCCCGTTTCCCCTTGTTCTCTTCGATCTCTCCTTCCTCTCTTCTCTCCGACTTCGTCCCGGACCCTTCTCTCCTCGCACACGAGACCACTGCAGACCTTTCTTCTCTCCGTCCGCCTGGAGCCTCCACCGCAGCTGAACCAACGGAGACGTCGTCACAGAGAACGGGCCTGATCACCCATCTACTTCCAGCCACACGGCAGGAAACCGCCAGCGTAACCGCCTCACTCGCCGCCGCATCAGCTGATCACGACGCGATCACCCGCGACGCACACCTGGACCGGACCGGACCGCAACAGCGCAAGCAAGCACGCACGCACGCACGCAACGCCGGAGCTTCTCACCAGGATTGCGCAGTAAGGCAGAGGCATTCTTAGGTCTGAGCAGAGTAGAACTCTTAGGGGATCAGTAATTGTTTTATTGCTGTGTTGTTTCTTTTCCTGCACACACGATCTGACCGCTGTGTATTTCCGCGATCACGTGACTGTAACGCTGTTACAGATCTACGTGAATCTAAGAGGTGCACATTGAAGTGTTGTAACCTGTGATTTTACTAGCTTAAGTGCTGTAGTGTGTTACTGTGTAGTGCTCTGTTTCGGCAGCGACCACGCCAAGCGCACGTTTCAACCACTGCACGCTTCCGCGATCACGTGACTATATCGCAGGATATAGTCCCACGTGTTAGTGTGACCACAAGCCTTATCCACGCTAGTCCCACTTCACACTCCTTTACACGCTTCTTTCCCTGTGAGCGCCAGACACGCGCGCTCCATTCAAAGGGCTCACCGGCACACGCGCGCAGCTGTGTCACCTCACCACGCCCCTAAAGGGGGGCGCTCTCCTCCTCCTCCTCCTCCTCTTCTCTCTTTCTCTCTCACACTCACACACACACACACACACACACACACACACACACACACACACACACACACACACACGCCCCTCTTATCTCAGGTAACGCGCATACACATACAGAACGCCAGACGAACACACCATAAGATTAAGTTGTGATTTGCTGAGTTATTAAAGATAGTGTTGACACTAGAGTTAATATTAACTGTTTAATAAAGTGTTCATAATTTAATTGGTCGTTGTCTGTGATTATTTGTACATGGTTTTGCAGCACTAGTGAATTGAGTCGGCTATGGTACGGAGTTCACCCTTCAACTAACTTAAATACAAATGAGACTGTATTGGCTATTCCAAATCGGTTATTGGTCCCTGGAAACAGGGTGGTGCCCCGTAAATTAATTGTTAATTCAATTAATAATTATTAAATCAATAATAAGTGTTTCACTTGCCAAACTATAAACATTTGTCGTATAGTTATATATATTTAAGCTAATAACCAAGATTTGTGAATCTAAATTATAAACATAATTGGTATCTCCAATCAGGAGCTATAAATCCAATTATTATAATTTGTGCTCCTCGCATATCCCCAACAAGACATATATACAGAAGAAATAACACAAAAATAATTATAAGAAATTAGAACTTAGAACTCCACAGGTTATCAACATCATGTATATATAACAATGAGATAAGGTGACTGCACCAAACAAAGTGAGTGAGCTATTAAAGTGACTGGTGCAATTGCTCTGGAGATGTAGCGTGTGTGTGGCAGTGTGGTAGAAGTGTGCACCTTGTTCTAATTGTTCATTATAAAGTCTGACAGCAGCAGGAAGGAAAGACCTGCGGAATCTCTCGTTCCCACAGCGAGGGTGAATCAGAATCACTGAATCTGCTCTCCAGGGCAGACAGTGTGTCCTGCAGTGGGTGGGACTCGTGGTCCAGCATGGATGTGAATTTTGCCAGAACTCTTCTGTTTCCCACCTCCCTCACTGACTCCAGAGTGCAGCCCAGGACAGAGCTGGACTTCCTAATGACCTTATCCAGCTTCTTCCTTCCTGTGATGCTGCTGCTCCACTTATAACAGTCCACTCTCAGAATGTTCATTCCCTGAATGTTCACTGGAGGAGGGGGTGTAGACTGACATCTGTGGAAGTCCACCACCATCTCCTTTGTCTTCCCTGCAATGATTAGAAGGTGGTTCTGCTGACACCAGTCCACAAAGTTCTGTCAGATCTCTGTAGTCTGCGTCATCATCGTCAGTGATAGGTCCAACAATTGCAGAGTCGTCAGAGAACTTCTGCAGAACACAGCCAGATGAGTTGTGTCTGAAGTCTGCAGTGTAGAGGGTGAAGAGGAAGGGGCCAGGACGGTCACCTGGGGGGCTCCAGCACTGCAGGTCAGAGTGTCTCACAAAGATGATGCGATGCACATTAGGGCAGTCATGGCTCACAATGAGTTCAGTTATTGTGAGGCAGGTTGAGTGGCTGTTATTGTCCCGCAGGTAAAGCAGGCTCTGAGACAGGAAGTCCAATGATGGAGCATGTCTAAACAGCCACAATAAACTGTAATAAATCACTGTTTAGAATACTTGCAAAGATCGGCACAACATTAGAGCGTCTTCCTGGGCATAAGAGCATCAACCGGCCAAGCAGGAGGACGCGATTTCAGTCTCATCATAAACTCAAAATCACCAATTCTTCCTCATCAGGTGTCGAAAAGGTCGTGATATCGCTGCAGTCTAATGAAGCAGGATGCACAGAAAACTTAGCTTTGTTGGCAGGTGATTGTGTAAGTGACCCGACGGTGGCGAGCTGACTGACCTGTCATTCCTTTAGCAAACGCCATGAGTCGTAACGTAAACGACAGTTGTCAGCACTGAGACGGGCTAAATAAATGATTGTTACGTTGATTAATGTTAACAATGTGGGTCTCATTGTGTGTCAAAACACGACCGCAATCCTTCAAGAGTTACAAATATTTGTCAATGTTGCGCTTCAAATGCTCTTGGGCGTTTTATTGTGAAAGTCCGGCGACTGGCCCTGCCCCCGGTTTCCCTTTTTCTTATTTCGTTTTGAAAGTGGAGAAAAGGAGAATGAGTAAATCAGTATATCGCAAATGTGTTTTAACGATTTACGGAAACGAAACACAGCATGAAAAGACGTTATTCAATTTTCATTTTACACATGAATAATGAATTGCACTTCATGCACGGACCAGCGTGTCCTCTAACCTCGCTGATCACCGCTACTCAGACCACATTGCGCCCTCTGCTGTTCCACCACAATAGTAACCACTGGACTTGTCAAACTGGTTTCTATAAATAATAATTAATTGGATTTCGCCAGCAAACAATATGTTTATACCACCTGGTTACATAAATGCTACGGGATCAGTCCCAATCTTTGTCAGCCAGGGGTTTTAAAAATGTATAAACGCAAGGAGACGTGGCGCAGAAAAAGATGGGGAAAGTAAATATATTTCAAATGGCGGAAATAACAGACACTTCCATTCGTCTCTGAGAACAGACGCTGGGTCTCCACTGTAGAGCTTCCTACTGCAGGTCAAAACCACGGAGAGTCTGATCTACCTTCTTTACCTCTTGTGACGTGTGTGTGGATTCAGAATATTATAAATCCTGTCCCATGATCATTGTTTAATGTGAAAAACAAAATGTGACATTGTTATTGTCTGTGTTCAATGTATAATGTTACAATGTGTTCCACTCACTGGCATTTTATTAGGTTCACCTGCTATTGGGGAGGTTTTCATTATGTGGTGGCACATGACACACTCCAGTGTGAGTTCACAAAAATAACCAGTAAGAATGAGACGATGGACAAAACAGTCCCATTAATAGCAGGGTTGTCATGTTGAATGGACAACCTGTGCAGGTGTACCTAATAAAGTGGCCGGTGAGTCATTTCAGATCGTACATATACTGTATGCAAGAGTCATGCGAGAGGATACGAACCTTCAAAACTTTGTAGTCACTTAGAAATTAGTTTTTGACAGGAAATCGGATTTTCGATAAATCAATATATTAAAGAGATCCAGTGTAAAGCTTGTTAATACTGTCTTCTAATAAAAGCCAGTGTTCAGATAGCAGTCAATGAAAGAAGTGCCAACGTTTACTGTGTTGATGCTTCCGTTGGCTCAGCTCAGATGTGTGTAGGAATACAGACAGCTGTCTTTTTAACCAATGAAATCCCTTCATTTGTTGTGTGTGATAAATTGAAATGATCCTAGTTGACTGTATGTTGGAGCCCTTCGTATGAGGCAGTGGGTCATGACCAGATGTTTACTCCTCATCATCGTCTTTATTCTTTCTTGTCCAGTTTATCTTTGCAAACATACTTGGACTCTCGTGTTATTCTTTTGACGACTGTGGCTCAGTGTGAGGCCTTTCAGTCGTACATCCCAGGTATGCAAATGCATTTATTTCTCTCTCAGCTGAGCGTGTGCGGCCGGCGGCTTTGTTTTCAGTGTCGTGGACGAACCCCTGGAGGAACGTCTTAAAGCATCACAGACTGGGACTGAACCACTGCGGGTGCATCCTGCAGACGGACTACTTTTTTTTTTTTTAAAAACTCTCTCCACCCCATCGCTCGGCAGAAGAACTCCCTGCGGTGGGATGAACTAACGGATACAGAACGGACTGGTTGCATAAACACGGCGGGAGAAACCCAAGCGAGACTTTATGGACAACAAACAAAAAATGAAAAGCAACTAACGATGTCAATCTTCGGAGATTCAGGACCCCTCTGATCTCTGACATGTTCTTTTGATTCTGATTTCCCCCCCGCTCTTTCACTTAATAGTTAAGACTTTTGTCCTGTTTACGTGTACTGTAAGTGCTTTCTATCCATCACCCACTGGAGAGATTAAACGGTGTGAAGCAGCATTCATTCTAGCTCTGGTATTCTCTATGGCTGATTACTGTACCCTTCTGTTTAAGCCAGCATGCTGTCCTTACTGTGACCCCCGAGGCCTCCCACCTCCCATCCACATCCTCTCCAAGAAACCCCTGCCTTAAATTAAACAAAAACACCCACAGAAAAACTAGGGCATCGAACCTTTATCTGCATTACAGTACACAGACTCAATGTTCCCTACGCTTCCTACCAAAACAGTCAGTATGTGTGTTTTCCTCTTTGTATTGTGTATACCTCAGATAAAAGTCCAAAAGCAGCTATTATTATCTGACACTTCCTGGCAACCAGACCCTCCATCCTCCACTCCCAGTCTATAGCCTATAGAGCCTGACTACAGGTACAGTTCAGCCAAAACCACACCTACCTCCACCATAAAGGCCACAGTATACTTGCTGCAGTGACAATTTTTGTGTGGGCTCGACCTAAAGGCTGCATATGAACGCTTCCCATGTGACCGATTATGCATTATCAGCTTAAAGCTCACGCCACAGCGGTACATTTCCTTAAATGGTAATATAGATCATTGCAGTTATTGTATTTCTTTAAGTAAAGCTCTGGTAAACAGTGTGAAGTGAGGCTACAAATGCAGTTTTTTCTTCCAAATTGGTTTTAAAGTCAACGCAAATTAATTTACTTGTTGGTTATGATGATGTGTTTATTTCCTGTGAGATCTGTCTCAGTGAGCACAAACGTAAAGACTATGCATCAAGCATAAATGTTGAAAAACATTTAAATATTGATAACTGATATATACACATATATGTGTATAAGCTGCACTATCAGCCTGTGTGGAAACAGGAACAAGTGGACGAGACGTTCTGCCTTCAAACAAGGCGTGAACATGTGGGAAGCTACAGGCTGCAACAGCTGGATGTGGAGCATTGTTGTGATGATGGAAAAGACAGACAACTGCTTCCAGTTGTTTTCAGCTCATCTGAGCTTCCTAAAACTTGGTCTATTCGGATGCTCTGATGCTTGCAATTAAGTATACTGTTACCTTTAAAACCCATGTCATTCCCCAAACCTCAGCAGCCTCCCTGTCCTATGCAGATCCCCGAAGCAAAAACGTCTGAATGCTGATTATTGAGTAAAAACTGAAAGAAAAACGGAATTCTTCCATTCTGTTTGTATTTGTGGCCTTTTTTTGTCTCATTTGTCAGTTTGTGGCTCCAGTGTTGCTTTATTCTTTATGTATCCTCCCTTCTTCTTCCTGATCAGTAGTGGAACATTGTATTACTGTACATTGCACAAACAAAGAGATCCTGATGTCTAATTGCAGCTTCACTTAATCAAATAGTTTTTTTGTTTGTTGTTTTTGTTTTGATCTAGGTATTATTAGATTTTTACCTGGTTATTGTTTCTGTATGCTCTCAATCTGCTTCAACAAATATGGTTTATTATATATGATTATCATAACTATTGTTACAGTTATTGCTACCACAACTATTATTAATAAACACTTCTTTCCTCAGTAACTCTGTCCTGTTGTTATTTAAAAGTCTTTGAGCATGAGCAGCACAAATTTATACACACATGATAATAAAAAAATTAAAAGGTATCCAAAACTAAACAGACAGAAAAAAATCTAACAAATCTTTAAGCTTTTTAAGACATAATTTAGATCAGATTTAGTTAGCGACAACTCATTTGACTACATGCAGTGTTCAGCTAATCTGATATTTAGATAAATGGCTCTTTCTAGTGGCAGTTCCACACTCTGACACCACCACACGCTCAGAATCATCAGTGGTGTGAATGCACCACAAATACACCTGTACCCGTGGTACAAAGTATGCAAAGCACTTCTCCTAATACTGGCTACAGGGATTCACTGCGAGCCTTAGTTATTAGACTCCATTGTCCCAAAGTGGAATAAAGCCAATGCCGTCGTCAAATGTCTTCGTTTAGTGGATGCCATAGACAGTCTATTTGAGGTAAAACTTGCTGCCCTTTGTTTATTATGTTACAACGTGCAGGTCACTGTCTGATATCACAGAACCCATGTAATGATGATATTATGGATCAGTGACTAGAGGAGCGTTAGGGACTGATAAAGCTTTAATACTAGTCAGTGGTGCGATAAATTAACTTCTCTAAAACAGTTCTGAACAAATTTGTATTGTTAAGGTAAATAAACAGATTTAATTATAATGAGTAATTGATTCATAAAATAAATTCCCTGTCATTTATGTAGTCTCTTCAGAGGAAATATGTCAGCCAAGATACGTCACTTCCAGAAATATGCACACTGAACCATCCGAACCATCTCTTAGTTATAAATTCAGATGCTGGTCAACCTCCTTAATACACTGAGTTACTCACTGTTCTTTTCTTTTTCTCCCTCTGTCTTACATGCCACCATCGAATTTCGTGTTACTATAAAGCAGTGATCTGTAACGGCCGCTAGATGGCGCCGTTACGCCGCTGTAATAAGGCTGTGAGCGCAGATTGTCCCTTGCCGGACACCGTACTGTCGTGGATTCTAACGTTTTCTATGTCTTTTGTTGACAGGCGAGCTGTTGTCTTGTAATAGATAAAGTTCTGCTATCCATCTGGGGCATGTATTTAGTGGTACATTTGTATAAGACACTGCACTATGTTGTGGTATAGAAATGTATATGTTTGCGCTAAGCAAATGAATGTGTTGTTGTCACGTCGCCAGACAGTAACTTAGCCTCAGTTAAGTAGGACTGTTTTGTAATTAATGTATGAATGTTTTCTGTGTACATGAATATTTGGTATCGCTTTGTTTCGTTCATATTTCATTCAAGTGAGCGGATTAAAGTTGTACGATAAGATGAGTTTCACTCTATGACCGATAGGTGGCGGTACTGCACCTTTAAGGATACTGTCCGCTGTCTCATCTGTGGTTCGTCTGTTAACTGACGTTTGCTTCCCTCCTGCTTGTTTCAGCTGCTGTCAGCTTGTCTGGCCATCGCTCCGACAGCTTCTCTCAACCAGTGCTGTAGAGGAGGGAAAGACAGGTTAACTAGCGGGTCAAGGTGCTGCTGTTGATTTGGGTGCAAACAGTGGCAGACGCGACATCACACTCAGCATTTAAAGCTGCTTTGCTCACACTGAATTACACATTACCGTCTGGTATAAAAGTACACGCAAGCACAACACTCATGTAATAGTATTATTTGACAAATGCGACTGCAACTTAAAACTGACTGTCATGACTCATTAGTAGAGTAACAGACATCAGATCAAAAAGAATAGAGACAAGGTTTATTATTTAAGGCCTGAATCCCAAAATAATGCTAGATGTTTTTAAGGTCTGAAGTAAACGGTAAATACAACCTTAACCATATTATTCCGAGAGATAAGATGCTGCTGCTGTAAAGACAGGTTGTTGGTACAAGTCCTCCATACCCGTAGATGCTTTCAAGTCCTTTTTGTCCAAATAAACTGTAAATACAACACTGAACATGCCACATCCTGAACAGAGCAGTGGCTCAGACGTTAAGAGGTTGTTCTTGTGAAGTTAGGTTGAGGGTTCAAATCTTGCATGATTCTAGAAACTTTTAGATGCTGCTCTCAAAGTGTAGGCTTAAAAGTGCGCCAGAAGCATCTCCAGGTGTGAAGGGTTCCTCAGTGGTGTAGTGGGTAAGACAATGAGCGTAAGTCGCAAGGTGTGCAGACCTCATGATTGAATCCTGGGCACTGCTGGTTCCTGGATCAAACAACAGTCCTGAAGGGACTCCAGGGGGGGCCGTGTCCCCCCTGCGTTTCCAGAGACGTGGAAATGAGGCCTTATGAAACTGAGAAGTAAAACCAACTAGAATTTTGAATAAAACTAAAATTTAATTGACTAAAATAGACAGTTAAAGGTCTAAGGTTTATTATATTATAGCACAGAATCTGGAATCAACTTTTGGAGTGTTGATGGAGATTTCAATGATTAGTGTGTTTGCAAGAAGAACAGTGAATAGAATTCATGGAAAGATCAAGAAATGTGAACAACACAACTATTTATCAACTGTAATAAAGGAGCTGATGAGAGACATTTTTGCAATTTATTTTAATAACAGAGAAAAATAAAAGATAATGGGAAAAGAAAATCAACAACATCAGGACATACAGAGGTGTAATGCAAAGATCACACAATCCTCAAATTGCTCTATAGTTTGTTTTATTACATCTATCTGACATGACAACAGGACAGACATGAACATAGTTCAGTATGTTCCACAGTGACAACGTTTCTTTGACAGGATCAAACTCTCACTACGACACAACACACAGAGACACTGAGGAACCAGGAGAACAGAACCCAAACCCAAACCCAGGATAAAGAGGTTCAGTGAATGTGGTGTTGAAGGTGTGAAGGTGGATCAGTTTGTCAGAGGAGACTCTGTAGAAGGACAGAGAACCAGCAGGACAGTCCACATACACTGATACTCTGTCAGACACAGAGGAGGAGATGGATGTTACTATGTTATTGTGCCAGACATAGTAACCACCTTTAGAGCACCTCAGACTCCGGGACTGATCATTGGATCCAAACAAACAGTCTGTACTGAATCTTTTCCTTTTGATTCCTCTGTAACTCACTGATAATTCAACATTTTCTCTCCACTCAACCTCCCAGTAACAGCGACCAGTCAGACCATTACTACACAGCAGCTGAGGACAGACGTTAAATCTGTCTGGATGATCAGGATATGACTGATCTTCCTCCACATGTGTCACCTTCCTGTTGTTTTCAGACAGTTGTAGTCTCCTGTTCACTGTGTTTGTGTCGATGATGAGTTGACAGAAATCTGATGGAGAGAACAAGACACAATCCAGCTGCAGTTATTGCTCTATCATCAGTTTGATGACGACTCATGTCAGTTTGAAGATGGTTGAATGTTGCTGATCTCAGTAAAAACACACTTACACTTGCTCAGACCTGGTCTCAACCATCGGACTCCACCAGGCTCCACCCTGAAAGGAGGAGGGGGTCAGAGACATGCAGACATGGACATTACATGGCTCTCACACACACATTGTTGTAGGATTGTGTTCAGATGGAGGCTTGTATGTAGGGATGGACATTCAGCAACAACTAAGGAATTGGATCCTTATGTTGGAATCTACGGAGCAGGAGGTGACGTGGAGAAAAGCTTTGACTTCTCTATTTCACTTCATCACTTTTGATGTCAGACACCTGCTTTCAGTCTCACTCTGTCACCACCAAACTAATGTGACACCACAGGAAGCAAAGTCTGAATGTGTTTATTATCACACACTCCAAGGTTGGGTTCTAAGTTCATAAAGCTCCACATCCGTACTTGCTCCTCCATCAGACACTGTGTGTAGTTGTGTCCATACCTGAGAGTGTCCAGTCTCCAGTGTGGATCCTTGACTCCAGCAGACAGCAGCTCCACTCCTGAGTCTCCTGGATGATTGTAGCTCAGGTCCAGCTCTCTCAGATGGGAGGGGTTGGAGCTCAGAGCTGAGGCCAGAGAGACACAAGCTTCCTCTGAGAGCAGACAGCCTGACAGCCTGAACACACAATGTTAAAGCACACTTACATAATACAGTTTGGATTAGAGGCACATTTGATCGTCTACAGTGGAGAGAAACACTAGGAACTATTTAATAGGTCCCTGCTTAAAATGTGATCTGATCATCAGCAACGTGACAATGAGAGTCTGGAAAGTGGAGTCAGACACTGACAAACCTGGTGAACAAGCAGTAAAACAAAGATGGAGGAGTTGAAATCTTTCACATCCTATTTAATATATGTAATTATATGTGATTAAAGAGACACAGAAATGTGAAGAGTTTATTGATCCTCCACAGTTTAGACTTCCTGCCTGTTTAATAACTTGGTTCTGTAGTTTGAGATTATTAAAGAACTTTACAGACAATGTGAGTGTGACTGTTGTGCACATTTCTTAGATGATCTTTAGCTTCATGAATCCTGACCTGAGAGTCTCCAGTCGACAGTGAGGACTCTTCAGTCCAGCACACAGAATCTCCACTGAGTCCTGCAGGTTGTTGTTACTCAGGTCCAGTTCTCTCAGACTAGAGGACTGAGAGCTGAGAACTGAGGACAGAGCTTCACAGCTTCTCTCTGACAGGTCACACACACTCAGTCTGAAAGATGAAGATGTGGGTTAAGATGGAAATGAAACCATTCAGTGTCTAATGGTTCGTCTTGATTTTTTGTGTCCTAAACAACATCTTTGTGTCTTTATTGTGATTCATTGATTTGTTCCATGTCGTCTTCATAGACTTTATAGGGTCACAACAAACTATCAATCTTTCCTGCAGGTTTCTGACACATATGAGTCTCTCTTCATTCTAGATTCAAGTGGAGACAATTGAAGTGACGAGCTGAAAAACATGAACCAGGAAAAACACTGACCTCAGAGTCTCCAGTCGACAGTGAGGACTCTTCAGTCCAGCACACAGAATCTCCACTGAGTCCTGCAGGCTGTTGTTACTCAGGTCCAGATGTGTCAGATGTGACGGGTTGGACTTCAGAGCTGAGTCCACAACTTCACAGTGAGTCTCTGTGAGTCCACAGCCAGAAAGTCTGTGATGACAGAAAATATAAAGTCTATAAATGTGAAGTGACTTAATGAATGTGGATGCTAAAGCAGTTGTAGCTCAGTTGATCTTAACCATCACATCGAAACCTGGTGTTTAACTTGATTAACTTCCCAACGTCAAGGAATATTCATGTTTCTGCATTAATATTAAATTATTAATTTAAATCTGCTACATTTAGGACAAGCAAAAACATTCAGTCTTGTCCTGAGTGCCGGTTAACATTCCCAAACAGGAAAGGGCTCCTCTCATTAGTATGGCCATCATTAACACGCCCTTTTCCTGCATTGCATGGACATCGTAGGACCATTAGAATGGAGTAAGGCATGCATCAAGTAGAGAGTATGAATCAATAAATCCTGAAGCCTTTTTATTGAGGAGACTCGAGGCTACTCACACTGTATTATCTAGCTGTTCTACCTGTTGAGTGGGAATCCAAAAGAATATCAAACTTCATGCAAAAAGGTGGAATTTAAGTGAAGTGAAATCGAGTGAAGACGTTCGACTTACTGAGCCTTTCTGCAGTTCCTCACAGCTGGGATCAGTCTCAGTCGTCCCTCCTCTGATGTGTTGTACTGGTTCAGGTTCAACTCATCCAGAACCTCCTCTGACATCTGCAACATGTAGGCAAGAGCTGAGCACTGGATCATAGAAAGTTTCTTCTTTGATCTGTTCTCTGACTTCAGGAACTTTTGGATCTGCTGATGAACTGAGTGGTCGTTTATCTCCATCAGACAGTGGAAGATGTTAATGCTTCTGTCTGGAGAGATTCCATCACTGTTCATCTCTTTCAGGTTTTTGATAATTCTCTGGATGGTTTTGGGACTGTTCTCTGTGTGACCCAGCAAACCTCCTAAGATTCTCTGGTTGGACTCCAGACAGAGGCCATGAAGGAAGCGAACAAACAGGTCCAGGTGGCCACTTGGACTCTGAAGGCATTTCTTCATGGTTGTACTAAGGAACTGACTCAGAGTCAAATTACGAGAATATTTAATGAAGTTCTCCAGTTCCTCCTTCTTCCCGTTGGTGTAACAGTGCATCACGTGAACAGCAGCCAGAAACTCCTGAACACTCAGATGAACAAAGCAGTAGACTGTTTTCTGGAAGATCACACTCTCTCTCCTGAAGATCTCAGTACAGACTCCTGAGTGAACCAAGGCCTCTGTGACGTCTAGACCACACTGCTCCAGGTCTTCTTGGTAGAACATGATGTTTCCTGTCTCCAGATGTTTGAACGCCAGCCTCCCCAGCTTCAGGAGAACTTCCCTGTCAGCCTCCGTCAGCTCCTGTGGACTGGTCTCATGTCCCTCATGGTACTTGTTCCTCTTCCTCTTGGTCAGGACCAGCAGGAAGTGTGAGTACAGGTCTGTCAGGGTCTTGGGCAGCTCTCCTCTCTGCTCTGTAGTCAACATGTGCTCCAGAACCGTAGCAGTGATCCAGCAGAACACTGGGATCTGACACATGATGTGGAGGCTCCTGGACGTCTTGACGTGTGAGATGATTCTGCTGGACAGCTGCTCGTTGCTGGATCTTCTCCTGAAGAACTCGTCCTTCTGGGCGTCGGTGAAGCCTCGTACTTCTGTGACCCTGTCCACACACGTAGGAGGGATCTGATGGGCCGCTGCGGGTCGGGAAGTGATCCAGACCAGAGCCGAGGGAAGCAGGTTTCCCTGGATGAGGTTGGTCAGCAGCACGTGGACCGATGACTTGTGTGTGACGTCAGACACCAGCTCCCTGTGGCTGAAGTCCAGTGAGAGTCTGCTTTCATCCAGGCCGTCAAAGATGAACAGAAGCTTCAGGACAGCGAGCTGCTCTGCTGGGACCTTCTGGAGCGTTGGATGGAAAACATGGAGCAGCGTGAGAAGACTGTGCTGCTCATCTCTGATCAGGTTCAGCTCCCTGAACGACAGCAGAACCAGCACACTGACGTCTGGGTTTTCCCGGCCCTCGGCCCAGTCCAGAGTGAACTTCTGCACCGAGAAGGTTTTTCCAACGCCAGCGACGCCGTTGGTCAGAACCAGTCTGATGGGTCCGTGTGGGTCAGAGGAGGCTTTAAAGATGTGGTGGACCTTGATGGGAGCCTCATGGAGGGTGTTCTTCTTGGAAGCTGTCTCCAGCTGCCTCACCTCATGTTGGGTGTTCACCTCTTCACTCTGTCCCTCTGTGATGTAGAGCTCAGTGTAGATGCTGGTGAGGAGGACTCCACTTCCTGTTTCACCTCCTTCAGTCACACGTTCACATCTGCTCCTCAGACTGAGCTTATGTTCATCTAAAGCCTCCTGCAGAACAACATCTGCTGAAGGAAGAGGAAACAACAGAGACTGAACTACAAGACCCACTTGTTCCATTTATGATTCACAAATAATTCAGTGATTTAGAAAATGTGAGAAAATGAACAGAACAAACTGTGACTGTATCAAAGTCAGTCTTGTTGAAACAATGACATCAGACACATGTTCAGTCTTACTTTGGACGGTTCTGGACTGATCCGTCTGCAGTCCGGTTCTGGGTCGTTTCCCACACAGGAGACAGGAGGAGTCTCCTGATGGTCCAGACTGGTCCCAGTATGAGTTGATGCACTGTCTGCAGAACCAGTGTCCACAGCTGATACAGACTGGATCCTTCAGAACCTCCTGACACACATCACAGCAGGACGGCTGCTCTTCCACAGGGACACGACTCCTCTTCTTTTCTCTGTCAACACATTAGTTCAGAACCAAACTGATGAGTCCAACACTGTAGAAGCTCAGATGGTCCAGAGACCAGGAAACGTGACCTACTGCTCTGTCTGAACTCAGCATCAGTCTGGTTCCTCTGGCTTCAACTCTCCTGCTGCATAAACACTAATCAGCTGCTTTTCCTGTCTCACATTTACTGATCTGCTGAGATTCATACACACTCAGCACTTGCTGTAGTTCCTTCACAGTAAAAGCATCGACTATACAGAGCAGCTTCTGTCCTCTACTGTTATACAGCCGAGCCTGAGGTTAGAACGGCTTGTTAGTTCTGGACCTGTAGGAACAACGTGACAAACCCTGAACTCAACGGTCCATTTACTAATGAGTCAGAGCTTTCAGACTCTGAACAGTTCAAATATTTATAGTGACAAAATTTTAACGTGGAGGTTCTGAGGTGTTTCACTACAGAACATCCATCAGGAGTTGGAGGATAGAAAACCCAAACTAAGATCCTTCTCAGTCGCTGCATCATCAACAGAAATCTATGAACAGCACATTTTGTCTTCATCCTCCATCAGGTCAGTTCAGTAGAAACTGTCTCTTACTTTGTGCCTGAGGCTCCAGGTTCATTACTGAGGTCTGGAGGCTCATGCATGGACCAGTCACTCTTCATAGACAGACAGCTGGGTCCTGGAGGTTCTGCTCTTTGTCTCTGATTCTGACGTCTGTAAACACATGTTTTCATTCATATCACATCAGTCACTGATCAATTCTCTGATCAAAGTAATTTCTGTGGCTCTAGACACAAACTACTGCTGCTGAAGATCATCAGGACATTTCACAATTTGGATCAGTTCTCAGATCTGATTCCAGCTGTTCTCTGTGATTGACAGCTGTCAGAGACACTGAGACCCAACAAATCATTTCTCTGTGTGTCATCAGTCATTTCATTGTTCATTTTAATTATCATGTCTACACACATGAAGTAGATTCACAAGAACATGAACATCCTCGAAATTCATACGGTCAGTTTTTAAGGTCAGAGAATAAACTGACAATAATTCATATCAGTGAGTCTGGATCAGTTCTTACTTTGTGTCTGAGGCTCCAGGTTCATTACTGAAGTTAATAGGCTCACGTCTGGACCTGTCACTCTTCATAGACAGACAGCTGGGTTCTGGAGGTTCTGCTCTTTGTCTCTGATTCTGACCTCTGTAAACACATGTTTTCATTCATATCACATCAGTCACTGATCAATTCTCTGATCAAAGTCATTTCTGTGGCTCTGAACACAAACTACTGCTGCAGCAGATCATGAGGACGCTGGATCAGTTCTCAGATCAGATTCCAGCTGTTCTCTGTCATTGACAGCTGTCAGAGACACTGAGACCCAACAAATAATTTCTCTGTGTGTCATCAGTCATTTCATTGTTCATTTTAATTATCATGTCTACACACATGAAGTAGATTCACAAGAACATCCTGGAAATTCATACAGTCAGTTTTTAAGATCAGAGAATAAACTAACAATAATTCATATCATTGAGTCTGGATCAGTTCTTACTTTGTGTCTGAGGCTGCAGGTTCAGTTCTGAATGAAGGAGGCTCACATCTGGACCAGTCATTCTTCATAGTCACACACCTGGATCCTAGAGACTCTGCTCTGTCCTCCACACAAACACTCATCTTCTGAAAAAGCCACAGATCCAGAGCTAAACGCCTGCTGTGACTCGCATTAAAATGAATCTAAGTCCAGAGTCTCACACACTGACGTATCTTTATTTAACAGGAGTCTGATGTTGGACGGATCTGAATCCTGGATTTCATGTTGTGGTTTTAAAGTCACTGACTAATTTTGAACAGTTACTTCTCTACAGTTTTCTATCATGTGACAAACAGTATCAGACAGTGAAGCTCTTTAAATACAGACACTGTGTTCACAGGCTGCTTTGGCTGCTCAGAGTCTGTCTGACGTCACAGGACTCAATGAGGCTGAAACAGCAGATGATCCGTCGCTGGTTCAGAGGCTTTGAGTCTCAACACGTTACGACGACAGCAGAAAAACTGAGGGTTCAAGTCTCGTAGTGATGCAGAATAGTTTAATCAGTGACATGTTACAGATGGGATCAGTTCACGAGCAGAGCTCCTTAGTCCTAGTTTGGAGGGACAGCAGCAAGAAGGCTGGGTGCGTGGGAAATTTGGTGACAGCAGTGGATCGTGTCTCTTCTTCCTCTACATTAACAAACAGACGCAGTAACAGTAGTGTTGTTAAACACTCACCTCCTCAACGTTTCTTCTTCTTGGTGTTTATTTAACTTTTCCTCCTTCTGCGCTGTTCTCTCAAAACGGAGACTGAAGTCACTGAGTTCCTTTCACGTGACCACCGAGGCTCCGCCCCCTCTCTGGTTACAGGAAACCAGAAGAGTTAAAGCAGCAGAGTAACGAGTAAGCAGCAATGCTACAGGATGACAGAGATCCTGAAAGAAAAGAAACCAAAGCTGGAGGAGGAGACGCGGTTTTCAGGGTCTTTAAGCTTAAACTAGGACTTTGTATCTTTTCTAAACAGGTCTGTAGTAAAGTCAACAACACCAGGATGTAACAGGGGGTTTGAACACGGCCATCTTCCAGTCTGTCCTCTGCACCTCCATCACTGTGTGCTTTGGTTCAGCCACCAAGCAGCACAGACACAGACTGCAGCGGGTGGTCCGCTCAGCAGAGAAGATCATCAGACTGAGCTTCCTTCTATTGAACACCTGTACTGGGCCAGACTCAGACTGCTGTGAGCATCACTGCTGACGCCACACACCCTGCACACAAACCTTTAACTCCTCCCCTCTGGCAGACGTCACAGAGCCATAGCCGCCAGAACCACCAGAACCATCACACGCAGAGTCAGCCTCCTCCCCCAGGCTGTGTCTGAGCTTATACAGGATATATACAGCAATGGCTCAATATATAATACATAATTTAACAATATATGTCCAATAACCACTTTCAACCACTTTGAATTTCCCATGGCGAGCCACGTTTTTTTTTTATTGTTCATTATTTTTTTTAAAAACTATATTTACATTGTAAACAATTGCACAATTGTATTTAATTGTGTTTTTTTTCTCTGAGGGAACAAAGACGGAGTCAGACCAAATACAATTCCTTCGTTGTCCTGTGCAAACTTGGCCAGTAAACTCTGATTCTGATTCTAAAGTCTCCTGCTGCCATGAGATGATTTGGTGCCTTTGACCATGACCCAGTGGAGTTTAATACACAGCACTGGTGAGTACCATTATTCACCAGCTCAGATGTTTCCTCAACATGTTATATTCTGTTTATAGTAACTTAGGTGCTGGTGAGACCAATCTAATAAAACTGTAATGTTCAAGTCACAGTGTCAGGTAACGAGTTAGCAGGGTATTAATACTGTAAAATAAAGGATTATACAATAATTGCACAGTAAGATAAGTTGGCAAAAACAATTGTATTGGTGCAGAGAGACATTCCACCAGAGCCAGAGAAAGTGGTTAAAAGGCAGAAGCAACTTGAGGATCGTGGGCTCTTTGCATCACACCTTCGTGGTGTTTGCACTGATCTCCCCATCTGGTTTTTGGTTTGTTGATGTGCACGATCAACATCCATGCTTTTTTTTGCTTTCCCCATTATTTTTATTTTCTTTATTATTTCAATAAATGGCACAAAAGGACAACTCTCTCATCTTCCTCTTTGTGGAAAATTTCCACCACACTCTGCTAGCTCTTCATTAGTGTGATCATGACTCTTTGTGAATACAGACCCTTTTTATTCTTTTGATGAACAGGTAAAGTGTGTGTTTGGGGGGAAAAGGGTAGAAACAATACAACCAGCAGCTAAAAATAAATAAATCAATAAATTAACATAACCTATAGTACAGTAATAATTAACACAGTATTAAGTATAGTAATCTGTTAGAATACTACTAACAATAATAGTAATAATATTAGATAAAGTGCAAAGTGTCCAGGTTCAAGCGCTGCTTCTGGCACCAGGTGTGTCCTTAATCAAGGTGCTTCACACTCGCTTCCCACAGAGGACTGGTTAAAATGCAGAGATTATTAATCCCACACTGGGAAAATTAAAGTTCATATATAGTATATTATTAAATGAGAGCAGTATATACAGCTACCATGTCTGTGTATCAGTGTAGTGTCCCAATATAAAGCTAGTAAACTGTTAAATAATGTTGTTCACCAAAAGAGTGAGACAGACGTTCATGCATGAACAATGGCCCTTATGAAACACAAGGCGATAAGAGAAGCCTGGACGCTGCACCCAGTCAAGCAAATGGTGAGAAGAAACCCAGCAGACAGAGCGCCCACACACCTTCAGTTTCAGGAACACAGGGGACTTGGACTGAGTTGCCCACACAGAACCTTAATAATTGATTCATATTAATGCATTCATATTAAACTATTCATTTAAATCCGCTACAGGTACAAAGTGTGCATTGAGCTGTGGCAGAATGGGTCAACGCTGTGTGTGGCAATGGGCCCTTTGAGCCTCAGAGGCGCGGTTGTTGTGTTTTCTCCAAGTTCCCTCTTGTGTTTGTTGTTTGTTTGTGTAATTTCCTATCATGTCATTGTGTTCATTTGATTTACCTGTAGGTTTGAGTATTTAAGCTCTGTCTATTGTTCCAGCAGATGCTGGTGTGTCACAATCATAAGCACAACAGACAAGCAGTGAATTTATGTTTAGTTACTCACTACCTGTGTGTATTTATTTGTTGATTGGATGCGCTTTTTTGTCTGCGTTATTATGAATAATGCACAGTCTAATGCAGTAAAAGTTGCATTTGAAACAGAGAAGGCAGCTATTGACCTAATCCACTTAGAAATGGCCAAAAAACTTATTGATGAGTCGGGTATGAAATTAACATTAGCCTGAAAGTTTACCAACATTGTTGGTGCTGCTTTAGGCTCTTAATTGTATATCTTCAGATGACTTAATGGATCTTTGCCTCGCCTGTGGGGACAGAGACACCTCAGAAGCCCTTGTGGACGATTGGGTAACAAACTTTAAAATCATGTTTAATTCAATGTGCTTATTTTAAATTAATGGTGTGTGTTCTATTTTTCAGATTGAATGCACAACCTGCCAACGTTGGTTCCACTGGGTGTGTGTGGGAAGGCCCAACACAGAAGCAGTGTTCCTCTGCCCAGCCTGCCAGTGATGCAGACATGGCTGCACTTTAGTGAATAACTTCATATTTATTGTATAAATAAACATTTACTGCAGGAGGAACGTCTTTTATAAGACCTAACTAACACGGGGCACTAAAAATGTTCTGATGCATTTTCTTGTGAATAATACACACAATTTAACGTGGGACCAGTCTGTCAACCTGTGTCGCATCTGAACCCAGGCGTAAACAGTTACTGGCTCCTCCTCTTCCTCTCAACGTTGAAAGTGACTGAGACTCGTTCACCAAAACAAAAAGACGAGTTAAACATGTGTTCTGACCACGCAGTAACAACAGACAAGGCTGCTGTAACCAGAACAGGTGCTGACACCAATTTATCAAATGTAGACGTCTTATAAAACCCGATAGATTTAACGTAACACCAAGAAACATGGTCACAAATTAACCTGATTTCCACCGTCCACAAAATGCTTTCAGTTATTTATGTTACATACGTATTGGGAGAAAGTTTCTACAGTAATATCTCGGTGGTCTAGTGGTTAAGACTGAAGCTTTGGGCTCTTTTGCTGCAGTGGCAGCGGGATCGAATCCCGTTAAAGTAAATTTTTGTTAATGTCACGGAATTCAGCCCTTATTTCCTTTGAGCAAATTCAGTATCTACAACACGAACAGCGATCACACTGCGTCAGATTACGCACTGTAAAAATGTAAAGACTGTTTAGAACAGCTAAGCCGCTTTTCTCTGCTTCAAACATCTGCCGTAAGTAAGAGCAACATGCCAAACTGGAGAAATTATAAGAAAACGTACAGAATCAGATCAGGTTTCTGGACCTCAGTCAGTCTGAGTAGTCAGTACCACCGACTGTGAGCTCAGAACCGGGACAAATAACCAGAACCACACCCTGAACACCAGCAACTCCTCACATCTGGTTCTTGTCAGTGTTCGTTTGACAGAAGTGGATCGTGTCTCTTCTTCCTCTACATCAACAAACAGATGCAGTAACAGTAGTGTTGTTAAACACTCACCTCCTCAACGTTTCTTCTTCTTGGTGTTTATTTAACTTTTCCTCCTTCTGGGCTGTTCTCTCAAAACGGAGACTGAACTCACTGAGTTCCTGAACTTCACGTGATCACCGAGGCTCCGCCCCCTCTCTGTTTACAGGAAACCAGGAGAGTTGAAGCAGCAGAGTAACGACGAAGCAGCAAGCAGCAACGCTACAGGATCCTGAAAGGAAAGAAACCAAAGCTGGATTTGGATTTTAACCTTAAACTAGAATTTTGTATCTTTTCTAAACAGGACTGTAGTAAAGTTAACAACAGTCATCAACAGATGTTTCCTCAACATGTTATATTCTGTTTGTACTAACTTAGCTGCTGGTGAGACTAATCTAATAAAACTGCAATCCTCAAGTCAATATATATGATATATTATTTACTTCAAATATGCTGTTTCACCGTATGTTAAATCAGAGCAAAAAAGGATCTTCAACCAAGCATTTGTCTGGCTGTTCCACTATTTCATGTTTACATCAGTTACAGTGTCAGGTAACGAGTTAAACAGGGTATTGATACTGTAAAATAATGGATTATGCAATAAGTAAATATGCGTTATGAGTTCAATGAGCTGTGAGAAAGTGTCTTCATAGATTGTGTACAGGTGCAGAAGGCAGCAGAGGTCACGGTTCCTTCTTAGAAGGTTTGAATGAGTCCATCCATCGACTGGACCCTTTGACTGATGCTCTTCTTCTTTATGGGAGGAGACAATCAGCTGATCCAGGTTTTCTCTGTTCTTTTTCCGGAAATGCTTCAGAAACAGGAAGGACATTATTTGTAGTAGTGCAGCTCCATCACAAAGGGAAGAAGCAGAGGAGGAGTTTAACCTGTTCACTGATGCTGTTAAACTGACTAAACTGTTTGTTTGTCGTATAGCTGAAGTTCTACTAGATAGATAAAGTACAAAGTGCCCAGGTTCAAATGCTGATTCTGGCACCAGGTGTGTCCTTAATCAAGGTGCTTCACACTCGCGTCCCACATAGGACTGGTTAAAATGCAGATTAATTTTCCCAGTGTGGGATTAATAAAGTTCATATATAGTATATTATTATATGAAAGCAGTACAAACAGCTAAGATTAGCATGTCTGTGTATCAGTGTAGTGTCCCAATAAAATATATAGTGTCCTGCTGTTATTTTGTTTTCTCCAAGTTCCCTCTTGTGTTTGTTGTTTGTGTCATTTCCTATCATGTCATTGTGTTCATTTGATTTACCTGTAGGTTTGAGTATTTAAGCTCTGTCTATTGTTCCAGCAGATGCTGTTGTGTCACAATCATAAGCACAAAAGACAAGCAGTGAATTTATGTTTAGTTACTCACTACCTGTGTGTATTTATGCTGCGAGCAGTGAGTTTATGTTTGTGTAACATTCAATAAATGATTGTGTATTTCAGTTGTGTGTTGCGTCGTGCAAACAGTTTCTTCTCTTTCTCCCAGTGACCTGGTCTGTGGCCGTAGTGCCGGTGTTCCTCTGCTCTGTGTGCACCTGATCCAAGCTCTGTGAGAGCAGTAATTCCCCGCTCAGTGTGACAACGTTCCTCATCCACTACATCTCCGTTGTGTGTTGTGTCTCTGTCCGTTGAGACTTAGTGCTCCTTCCTCTCTGATAGTCAGACGCCAGTAATGCAGGTGTGAGAATGTAAACATCTCCACACACACGGTGTCAGTTATGAGATGGTGCATGTAGTCTGATTGGGCTACACAGATGTTCCACCGTAGTCGGACAGAGAGGTTAAAAGGCAGAAGCAACTTGAGGATTGTGGGATCTTTGCATCACACCTTCGTGGTGTGTGCACTGATCTACCCAGCTGCTTTTGGTTTGTTGATTTTTGTTGTCGTTTGTTGTTTTTGATTTGCTTTCCCCATTATTTTTATTTTACTTTATTTTTATAATAAATCACACAAAAGACAACTCTCTCATCTGCCTTTATTACTAATTTCCACGACAGCTGTACTTCTTCTATTGAGCCCTGTGGTCTGACCTGGTGACAGTCTGTTTCCTCTATTACTGGTAGTGTTGACACGATACCAACATTTTACCGGTACCGGTACCAACACGTATTTCGATATTTTTGTTAATTTTTCAAATTAAAAAGAGAATATAAAAAATCTCATTACCAGTTAAATGTCTCTGAGATCTATTAGAATCTGGTAGAGGCGCCCGTTCCTGGACCGCGACGCAGTGAGAACATCCAGCTGTTGACCACAGGGTTCCGGCCTCGGGGGCATCCAGAAGGAGCTGCAGACCGGTCCTGTAGTGCACCCTGAGCCGAGCTGAGCCATGCCAGCATGTGGGACGCAACCATCTGTATGTCAGCAAGGCATCAAGTTTCCATACAACGGTTGATCAGGGCAACATTAAAGCGCAGTTTGTATCGAGGGAAGATTTATCTGATGTTATCGAAGCCATCGACTGGAGGCATCGCTAAAAAAGCAACGTCAAAGGATGAAACATTAGTCAACAGGAAGCATTTTTATTTCATCAACGTACAAATAATAAGTGCAGCTACAGTCAGCAACATTGTAGCGAGGTGCCTGGTTTAACAATGATCCATTCATTGTATCATATGACTGAAAAGGAAGTTAGTTTGATTAACAAGGCACAGACAGTTTAAATCCTCAGGTTCTAATTGGTTTACAGCCCAGAAAACAAAGTCTGTAACTTGTACCAATAATAGAGCTAATCTGCCTGGGGCCACATGGACGGCGGGCCGGAGACCTACCCTCCCCACGAATGTGATCAAGCGAATGGTGTGGGTGCGAAAATGTATCTCAGAGTGCATTGGTTCACGTATGATTGACTAGTTTGTTGTGAGAGAGTCTATGGTGTGTGTGTGTGTGTTGATGTGATGATGTGTGTTGCACATGTGGGTGGGTGTATGCGTCTGTGTTTGTGTGAGTTGGTATGCGTGTGGTGCGGTTGAAGTGTGGGGGGTCCGGTTTTCCGCCCGGGGTACGATGATCGTCTGCCTGGGTGGTCTCTTTTCTGCTGACCCCACCAATTGCTGGCCTTGTGCTGCAGGTGTGGTGCCAGGGGATGAGGTCGGGCCGATGGGGTCGGCCCCGCTCTGCTCGTGTGGGGGTGGTGGACTGGGGGCGGGCCCCACTCTGGGCGCGGGGGCATCTTCTGACGGGCTCCCTACGGACTGTGGGTCCTCGGGCTCCACTCTTTCAGGCCGACCCTCCCGCCGGGGGGAGTGTTTGCCCCTGGTTCTCATGGGGCGGACAGCGTTGACCCACGGTGGCCCACTCTGGCCTCGGGTGCTGTCTCTGTGGCTGCTGCAGCTCTGCCTGGGGGGCTCTGTGTGGGCGGCTTGGGTCGCAACCCCTGCCCTCCTGGACCTGAAGGTGTGTGGGCGCCCTGGCTGCTAGGATTCCTTCCTCTGCTTGCTGGATGGGCGTAGTGGCGGAGCCCCTCCCATCACCCTGGCTTCCACAAGTGGCATTGTTCATGCACCAACGTCTGCCTCACCCTTTGGGTGAATAATATTAAGCTACAGCCTTACTAACCTTGTAGTGGGACACTTTCCAAATCCAACTGTAAGTATTATTGATACTTATCACTACCAATATCAATAATGTGTGAATTTGGAATTTGTGGTGTTGTGTGTCATGACTTTTATTAGGTAAATTTTTTTTTTGCTCCGATTGTTTACTTAACAGATTTGCTTGGTTTCAGCAGCTGGTTGCACCCCTTAGCCCCCCCCCCCCTCCAGCATACACACCATAAATAGCTAAATAAACCATAAATCAGGATGAGTATATATATTCTATATATACTCTTCTTGTTAAAGCAAAGCTGTCCATCACAATATGGCATTCAGTGTAATATATGCTGCTTGCTAAACTGCTGGACAGAACAAATAAAAAAAAAAAAAAAATAATAATAATAGAGCTAAAGGAAGGATTTATATCAAGTTTTCTATCAACATTGTTTAACAGCAGCATGGGATCCAAAATTATTATACTTTTTTACCTTCTTTTCAGGTCAGTTGTTTGTGAAAGTAAATGATAGTGAGGAGGAAATCCATTTGTTTTTCACCACTGCAATGCAATGTGTTCAGAATGTTATATCAGAATCTAAAACAATGGATTCTGACAGCACGATTTTGGAAAGATTATTCATTGAGCTCAATGGATACACGAGGACAATATCTTCCTTTCTCTCAATTCACCAGCATTTAGCATTTAGGAGGGAGTGACCAAGATTGGGGTATGTTGGAGGCCTTATATGCATGTTTCTCTTCTATTATAAACTCATATGAAAACTGGAGATCAATGGAAGTGAGACAAACATCTATCAATATTTCAAGAGTACCTCAGATGCTCAGAACTGCTCATCCTGGTCGTCCACAGTACGCATGTGTGCTCTGGAATCAGCACCAGGACACTGTACAGGCACAAACAGCAGGTTGAATTTGGACCAGTGGCCGATACGCGAATGTCACATAACAACTTGAAAAGCATCATTAGTGAAATCCTACAAACCACACCAAACGCAGGTGAAAGCTACGTGGTAGGAGGATGAATACACAAACTATCAATGTATTAATGTACTCTATGGCTTTGCATCATTTTAATATTGCTGTCTATAACAATACACTGGTATTCCACAGCTGTGGAAACAATACAAAACTTACAGTATACCCCATTAAAACACATTAAGGAAACCACTAAAATAATTATTGAAACTTCCTTACTGCTGCTGCTGAATTACAGTGGCCTAATAATTACTTTCTAGGTACTTAACGGAACCCCACATTCCATGAACAGAGGACCCACTGAAGTACTGGGTCAGCCACAAGGTTTTATACCCGCACCTTTATGAGCTGGCAATGAACATTTTGTGCACACAGCTTCCTCTGTGCCCTGTGAGAGGATTTTCTCCAACGCTGGTGAAGTCGTCAGCCAAAGACGAAACAGGCTGAAGCCCAGCACTGTTGATAAAACCCTGTTTTTAAACAAAAATCTGTGAAATATATCCCATGTAGTGATTTAAGCACACCCCTTCTCACTTTATACTTAATATTCACAATGTTACACAAGCACTTCTCATTCTATCACAAAAAGATCACAAACGGTTTTTGCACTTTTTATGATCTACATATTGAAGTACAGCAAGGACAAGGAGGCTGGTTGAAGTAGAGTATATACTTGCAGTTCACCACCAGATGTCACTGTTCTACGTGGTTTACATCTGGGGAATCATGTGACTGGAGATATCAGGCAGAAACTAAACAAGACACAGCAAAACAGGAAATGTATACAAAATAAAACAGGAAATGACACTAGGCGTGGCAATGAGTCCAGAATAGTGACAAGAATGTCTTGAACCAACAGGTCTCTCTTTTCAATACATTTAAATGGGCTGAGACACCCAGCATGTGCCAGGTAATCCTGCAGTGGTTCTGTGGTTTGCAACAGGTCAACCACAGATGCACATTATGACACCTGAAATTTAGACAAGACAAAGAAAGAAGACATTTGAAAACGTTTAAGATATGTTAGGAAACCATACATACATACATATTAATTCATTCAGATTCTGCAAGTCTAAAAATGCTTTGCTTCTCCAAAATAATGGAGAAATAATGGTTGAAAACTGACAAAAAGTGACTCAGTGTAACGGAGTTAATATTAATTCCACTTGTGGTCAGCTGAGGGCGCTGTCTTCCCCCCTCCGGGGTGGGGTGTCACCAAGAAGACAAGGGAGAAGAAGAAGACTGAAGAGTTGTGGCGGGGAAGAAGTCAAGAACGACGCCTGATGACCCCACTGAAAAAGTAGCGATGGCAGCGTGAACGGCCAGACTGTTGTTCAGTCCAGGAAGTTTGTTTGAGTGTTTTGCACATGCGTATTGTTCTCTCTTTTTGGGAAAGGTTTTGGCTTCAAGGATGCTAACTGCATGGAGATGAGTACCTTGTGCTAGTTTCATAAATAAACGTTACAACGTGAACAGACGACGTCCTCCCGACCGTCATTTAATATATAAAACACAACGCAGAGTCACTAAAGGAGGGTTGCTAAACTAACCGGTTGGACGCAAAGTTCGATTGAGTTAGTTACATTGGTGCCGTGACCCGACGTCAAGATCATTTTTTTTTTGGCGGAGGGATTCGTCTAATATCTGGCGGTTTCTGGCGCGACTGAGGAGACAGGACCTTCCAGCGGGACTGTACTGTTGGTGAGGAGCTCTGCATTCCAAATTATCATCAGTGACACCAAGTACTGAATCTACAGGGACACGACCGAACTCATCGGCGCATATCGAGTTTTCATCGTGTCCGCGCAGCAACGGAATCGACGACGGACTTTGGGTGCAGTACCGGCTTCGGTCACGAGGGGGTGGTGTTATGCCACTTTTGAGAGAATTGTGAAAAGACACTAGCTACGGTATCCTGCCCGTTTCGTCTGGACAGTAAGGTTGGATATGAATGTTTAACTTTTTTTCCCTTTTAGGTGCAATTGCTGTTTACTTCCTGATTGTCTACACATTGACTGTCACAGTGTAGAGTATTAAGTTTCTTTTTTTTTGATAATTGCACAGTAACATTAATCTGAGACTCAATATGGCGGGTAATGGAACACATGGTAGGGGGAGAGGACAGGTGACGTTCAGCCCAGTATCGCCTGTTGGCCGTGGCAGAGCAAAATTTCTATTTTCTTCTGATTCATCCACTCCTAAACCAGTTTTCGATGATCTAGCTGCTAATGAAAACATTACAGAGACCCCACAAAGTTTTTCCCCCACTCAAGGATTAAACAGTGAGGGCAAAACAGAGGAATTTCTGGCAGGCATAGCATCCCAAATTGGCCTCTCCATAGGAGAAAGCATAGCATCTTGCATTGAGTCACGTTTAGGCTGTGGGACAACTGGGGTTTTGAGAAACGCTTCTATAGATCCATCTCTGCTGAATGTAATAGTTAGGTCAGACATCACAGAGCCAGTAAGTTTTAAAGGGGACAGCCATGACACCCATACTGTTCAAGAGTGGGAGGCGGTGATGTTGGCTTACTTGAAGAAGAAGGGTGTTCCCGTGGCTGAACAAGCTGATGAAGTGTTGAGTAAGATCTGTGGAAGGGCACGTGAGGTGGTTAAAGTAGGCATACGGAGTAATCCAAGCCTGACACTGACCACAGGCCCAGGTCCCATCTTTGAAATACTAAAGCAGCACTTTAGTGACACAGTTTCATCTGGGATGCCTCTAGCAGATTTCTATGCCACATTGCCGACCCCAAATGAACGCCCTTTTGACTACTGGTTGAGACTTAATAGAGCTATGGAGGTGACAGAAGACTGCCTAAAGAGACAAAATAAGACATTTGACAACCTGTGCCTTGACCTTACTGCCATGTTCATCCGCCATTGCCCCGACCCTGAACTATCTCTCTTATTCAAGTGCAAGCCACTACAGCAATGGACGGTCACTGATGTACATGAAAAGCTTGTTGAGCATAGTAGGGACCGGAGGCAGGTGTCCCAGCTGAGAGGGGCTACGGCGATAACTGCCCAGCAGCAGGAAGCGGAGGCCCACACATGCAGTGTGAAACCTGTCACTGAACATGTTTTAGCCTCACCGCCGACTCAGGGGAGAGATGGAGCAGCTGACCGCCTTGACCACCTAATCACAATGCTGGAGCGGGTGCTACAACACGGGCCACTTCAGCCTGGACCAGTTAGTAGGAAGGATGTGAGAAATCAGCCAAGCCATAAAGCCAGGGTCAGACATACAGTGTCTTGTAACGTCTGTGGGGATGTTGAACACACCACTCACCAGCACTGCCGAGCTAACCACCTGTGTTTCATCTGCTATGCACCTGATCACACACGCAGTAGCTGTCCCAACGCTATGACCTCAAAGACCAGGGCTTCTAATCCCACACTTCAGCAGGAGGAAAACTAGTTGGCCTGCATGGGGTGGGGGGAAGTGCTAGGCCTGACGAGGATCCCCTGGTGATTGGTAGTGAAGACTCTGAGTCTGTCCATCAGAGCTTGTGCGAGGAGAGAGAACTCGGGCGATGTCCCATTCTTCAAAACATACAAAGACTGAAACCCCATGACAATTTGTTTTATGAGAACGTAACTTTGGGTGGTAAAGTGTCAGTCAAGGCTATGCTTGACAGTGGGTCTATGGCTTGCACATTGAGTTCTAATGTAATCCAAAGGCTGTTACAACAGGCTGTTATAAAGACCCCCACTCTGGAACCCACTGATGTTGTGTTGATTGGTTGTGGTGGATCAAAGACGATACCGTCAGGAACATTTGACTTGGAAGTTGAGGTCTGTGGTTGCAGAGCGCTTGTGCCAATGTTAGTGGTTGATGGACAGAGTGAAGACCTGATTATTGGCAGTAACCTCCTGAGATATTTGGTTCAATGGCTAAAACAGGTGAGAGGTTCAGTGGACTGCACCCCAAGAGTGTCACGTCGTGGTAGCGACAGCCAGACAAAGTTGATAAGTTTAATGGCCGAAGTAGATAGGTCTCTGGATGGCCTCCCTGGCAAAGTTGGGACAGTTAAGTTAAAGAGAGCTGTCACTCTGGAGCCTATGACTGAGCACTTAGTATGGGGTAAACTTGAGCATACAGGTGATGTGTCACCTGGTTGCACAGTTGTGATGGAGCCCACTGGTGCTAGGACAAGACCAAGGTCAGTTATAGTAGGAAGAACCGTGGCAGTGATGAGAAGCGATGCGTGGCTGCCCCTGAAAGTGATAAACCCCTTTGACAAAGCCGTTACCCTGAAGCGAAATGCTAAATTGGCTGATGTGTATCCTTGTGCAGCAGTGGAAACATTTAACAGTCCCAGAATGGCCGCTCAGCAGCAAAGTAACTTGCAGCAAAATGCACAATGGTCATCCACCAGGCCTATGGAGTGCTACGATGTGCAAAGCTTAGCTACAGAGGCGTCCAGCTTACCTGATCATCCTCCGCTGGAGGAACACAGTAGCCATGCTGACTCACCCCATCCAGGATTGCACAACATAGGTTTGTCCGACATAGATGTTGACTCCTGTGAGGTGTCGTGTGAGGGCAAAGAGAACCTAGTAAGACTCGTAACAGAGTTTGAATCCATCTTCTCCAGAGACAGGCTGGATTGTGGGAAAGCCACAGGCCATCTCCACAGAATCCGTGTTGTTGATGAGAAGCCATTTCGGTTGCCATGCAGACGTGTACCTCCCACTCAGTATGAGAAACTAAGGCTAGCATTGAATGAGATGGAAGAGAAAGAAATCATAAGAAAATCAAGCAGTGACTTTGCTTCACCCTTGGTGTTAGTTTGGAAGAAGTCAGGTGATGTTAGGATCTGCAATGATTTCCGTTGGCTCAATGCTCGAACCATCAAAGATGCGCACCCACTTCCTCATCCAGCCGATGCTCTTGCTGCCTTGGGTGGTAATGCCTTTTTCTCCACCATGGACCTTACCTCGGGATACTATAATGTGGAGGTCCACGAGGAAGACAGAAAATACACAGCTTTCACATCACCATTTGGGTTATATGAATATAACCGCATGCCACAGGGGCTGTGTAATAGTCCTGCAACATTCATGAGGATGATGTTGACTATCTTTGGGGATCAAAACTTCCTTAGCCTGCTGTGTTACCTGGATGATGTCTTGGTGTTTGCTCCCACGGAAGACCTGGCACTGAAGCGTCTGGAGATGGTATTTCAACGGCTCAAGATTCACAATCTCAAGCTCGCACCTAAGAAATGCCATTTTCTGAGGAGGTCAGTGAGGTTTCTGGGACACATTGTGAGTGCTGATGGCATAGCCACTGACCCAGAAAAGGTAGCAGCCATCACCTCACTGACTGAGGCAGATCTCATGGAGCCGGGAACTAACATCCCTTCACCAAGGAAGGTCAGATCCTTCCTTGGAATGGTGGTATTCTACCAGCAGTTCATTGAAGCCTGTTCATCAATAGCCAGACCACTGTTCAGCCTCACAACTGGGACCAAAAGCCCTCGTGGAAAGGGAAGAAAGCGCCAGCAGGTTCACAGGAAACTCACTGCTGCTGATTGGACAGAGGAGTGTAGGGAGGCATTTCACCAGCTGAAAAAGGCCCTGTTAGACCATGTTCTTTTAGCCCACCCGAACTTCAGTGAACCATTTTTGCTCTCAGTGGATGCATCTTGTAATGGCCTTGGAGCTGTACTGTCACAAGTCCCAACTGGCGAGTCAACAGCCAGGCCCATTGCTTTTGCAAGTAAGTCACTCAGCTATGCACAGTCTAGGTATCCTGCTCATAGGTTAGAGTTTTTCGCTTTGAAGTGGGCGGTGTGTGACAAATTCCACCACTGGCTGAGGGGACACACGTTCACCGTATGGACTGATAACAACCCTCTGACGTACATACTGTCCAAAGCAAGGATAGATGCCTGTGAGCAGAGATGGATCGCTAAATTAGCTCCATTCCAGTTTGACATCAAATACATACCTGGTCCTAAAAATGTGGTTGCGGATGCTCTGAGCAGGGAACCCTTTGTGCAGCCAAGTACATCTCATCGGCTAACAAGGGTGCCCTATGCAAAACTACTGGCCGAAGCTGCCGCAGTGTGCGATCAAGGTGTACAGGAAGCGTTCCGCTGGTCAGCTAATCCACCTGATATGCCCCTTGAGGACAGCCAGCTTATCTCCAATCAGTATGCAGCTGTGGCTCGACCGGGAACCGTGTCATCACAAGAGGTGGCAGCGGTTCTCCAAGTCCATGATCAGCAGGATCCCGACGTGTGTCAATATGCACTTTTACTGCCACAGTTCCCACAGACTGTTAAGACATCGGAGTGTGCTCAAGCGAAAGTGCTATCACATGATGTGCTCTTGGAGAAGCAGAGGTGTGACACTGTTCTTAGCAGAGTGATCTCCTTTGTAGAAAGAGGACGGAGACCATCAAGGAGAGAGCGTGACAAAGAAACAGCTGAAGTCATCAAGCTGCTGAAAGGTTGGGAGAAACTGACACTTAGGAATGGAGTGTTGTATCGTGTGACACAGAACACTGTTTCAAAGAGGAAGCTGTATTCATATGTTGTCCCACTGTCACTGCGTATCACAGTGCTGAAGGGTGTTCATGATGAAGCCGGCCACCAGGGGCAGCAACGGACACTGTACCTAGCAAGACAGAGGTTTTATTGGCAGGGTTTGAGCAAAGATGTAGCAGAGTATGTCAGGCGTTGCAGGAGGTGTGTAGTGAGTAAGTCACCAGAACCTGAAGCCAGGGCACCCCTGGAGAACATCAGAACATCAGAGCCTCTTGAGCTAGTATGCATCGACTTCTGGACAGCTGAAGATGCTTCTAATAGGTCACTGGATGTGCTTGTCGTCACTGACCACTTCACAAAGATGGCACACGCCTTCTTATGCCCTAACCAATCTGCAAAAGCAGTGGCGCATCAGTTGTGGCACAACTATTTCTGCATCTATGGTTTTCCCCAGCGACTGCATTCTGACCAGGGAGCCAATTTTGAGAGTGCTCTAATAGCTGAACTGTTGAGTGTGGCTGGTGTCCAAAAGTCTCACACTACACCTTATCACCCAATGGGTAACGGATCATGTGAAAGAATGAACAGGACACTGGGAAATATGATTCGTGCTCTGCCCCCTAGAGTGAAGCGTAGGTGGCCAGAAACTCTGAAATCTCTGACATTTGCATACAACTGTACTGCCCATGAAACGACAGGTTATGCACCGTTTTTGCTCATGTTTGGCAGAGTCCCAAGACTCCCAGTTGATGTACTCTTTGGCTCTGTCATTGACAACCCTGAGGTCACAGACTATGACAGATATGTCCAGTCATTGAGAAAAGAGTTGAAGGAGGCTATGGACATAGCGCAAGCCACGGCGTCTAAGCAGTTAAAGCGGCACACAGATCTCTATAACAAGAAGGTGCGTGGAGCCCCAGTGGAAGTGGGAGATCGTGTGTTGTTGGCCAATAAAGGGGAGCGTGGAAAGAGGAAGCTTGCTGACCGGTGGTCAAAGACTGTCTATATTGTGATGGACAAAAATGAAGAGAGCCATACTTTCAGGATTCAGGATGCTACCACGGATCGGGAAAAGGTTGTGCATCGTAACCTAATAATGCCAGTGAACTTCCTTCCTCTCCAGGATCCTGACTCTGAAGAAGAGGTGGACACTTTCTCTTTATCAGGTTCTGGAGAACTTGATACTGAGGAGGAGACAGTTGCTGAAGTGTCTGCCGACTCAGTAGCCTATCGCACTAGAGAATGGGTGTCTACCATACTATCTGAGGCCTCTAGCATAGTTGATCAAAGCTGTAACACAGAGGCTGCCATCGGCTCTTCACCTAGCGAACAGGATGATCGTGGGCAGGCTTCTATTGTCAGTGAGCGATCACTCCGGAACACTATGCAGACTGACCCTACTGGTGACATGATCGTGATGACAAGTGAGGGATGTTCTAATGGTGCAGACAGGTTAGTTGTTGCTGATGTTTCACCTGTTCCAAGCACTTGCGCCGACAGTCATGGTGTAGTAATCGATGGTGTTCTAGAGAGGGCTGTTGTGACAGGAAGAGACCGAGTTACGACCAGAGCAGGTAGATTTTTGAAACCTGTTTCTAGACTCATTGAGATAATGCAACAGAAGACAGGTATTGCAGTGTAATACTGTATGAGCAGTGGGGCAAATTCTATTCATGTATTTATTTTCCTTTTTACATCTCACGCTGCATGATTTTAAGATGTGGTTGTTTTTGGTTTGGTCCGGATCTTTCAGGAGATGGGTTTATTGAATCTCTGATGTCATTTTCTTTCTCTCCCCTTGGGAATGAGGTATTTTACAGTTGTGATTTGTGTGAAATGTGTAACGGGCATGTTTTTCACTGTGTGTGGTGATGGGGTCTGGCCAACCTTGTCTCATACTGATTCCTTGATGGATGGTCTTTTGATTGTGATTGCACTTATAACTGTAATTTGGTATATGTAACCTCATTAATGCGAATTGTTTTTTTTAATTATTTTCGTTTATTGTTGTCCTTGTCTGCCTTGTGCATAGTTGTGTTGTTCTCTGCCTGGTATGTCATCTTGGTCATTCAATTTTCTTCTCGTCATTTTTTTCTCTATTGCTTGTAATACAAGTGGAATTCAGCAGGGGGGAATGTAACGGAGTTAATATTAATTCCACTTGTGGTCAGCTGAGGGCGCTGTCTTCCCCCCTCCGGGGTGGGGTGTCACCAAGAAGACAAGGGAGAAGAAGAAGACTGAAGAGTTGTGGCGGGGAAGAAGTCAAGAACGACGCCTGATGACCCCACTGAAAAAGTAGCGATGGCAGCGTGAACGGCCAGACTGTTGTTCAGTCCAGGAAGTTTGTTTGAGTGTTTTGCACATGCGTATTGTTCTCTCTTTTTGGGAAAGGTTTTGGCTTCAAGGATGCTAACTGCATGGAGATGAGTACCTTGTGCTAGTTTCATAAATAAACGTTACAACGTGAACAGACGACGTCCTCCCGACCGTCATTTAATATATAAAACACAACGCAGAGTCACTAAAGGAGGGTTGCTAAACTAACCGGTTGGACGCAAAGTTCGATTGAGTTAGTTACATCAGCAACAATCAAAAATTTCAATTAAGTTATTCTCAATTACATTTGCACTAATGAACTGTGAAGCATAACTATCCTCCTTGAGCTGCAGATTAGTGGTCTTTACTTTAGTCCTTCCAGTGCAGTCCTGCAGATTTACTGGTGTTGAACCTTTAGTTAAAGTCAATTTGGGAAGCAAGACTGAGAAGCACCTCCTGTGCTGATTTAGTGTTTTAGTGTTGAGACGTCCTGTTTAAAGAATAATGAGTAGAATTCTGATTAAAATATCTATAGATAACAGTGGAATTCCATTAATCTATTATTTCAACACAACTTTACCACAATTTTATCATATCATGACTAACAGTGCACACTTTACTTAACATATATTCTAAACCATGAGTATGTAAAGATAGTTCTTCTTCATGTGTTCCTGTAACATTTGCTTGGATACTGTAAGAAGCTGGCAAAATCAATGTTAATGAAACACCTGGAGCTACACACTACTAAGTTACAATATCAACAATATAATTATGAGTCACACAATCTATGTGGTACCTGCATCTGGTGCAACACTACTAACATCTGAGCCCAACTAGTGCTCCGATCAGTAGACAGAATTTAATTATGCCAAACTCCAATTACACTAATAATATTTGCAGTTACTGCACTCTCACTACTGCAGTACTGTAACACAATCCAATAACCTACATATTACTCTCAAGACTGGCTATGATAGCCTTGTTTAAGTCCTCATCATCAGAAGAAAGCTCTGTAATGGAATCCATTACTGAAAGGTAAGCAGCATAGTCATCACTGCTAGCTGATGGAATCTACTTCATGGTGTCATTCAGGTCAGTGAGACCAGATGCTTGAGGTGATACAGTGTACAGTTGTTCTCTGATTACACTATCACTGGATTGGTTTCCAATGGGCCTGTCGTCAACGGACTGGTTCCCTCTAGTTACCCTGTCCCCAAACTGGTTTCCTCTGGCCATGTTGTCACTGCACTCTTGTTGTGATGCAGTGGATTGGTTTTCTTTAGCTCCTCACGTTAAAGGAGAACTAGAAACCTGCTGTGCTGGTGCAGTTTGGTTTCCCCTGGCCCTTGTAATCATATAGTTGCTGATTTGACTAGCAGTTGTTCTTTGGTCACTGAAAGCTGTAGCATCAACTTCCATACAGTTATCCTCTGGATCAAGTCCCTAAAACAGATTATAGCTTTACAACATTATTTTTTAACAGCTTACTGGAACTGAAAGAACACTTGATGGCCTAATGTACACGGTGGTCATGCTTTTTCAGGTAGATGGATATCACAGGGACAAGGCTGGAGACAAGGTTGGTAACAGAACTGGATCAAGACACAGTAAAGATAACAAGACTAGGAACGCTGGATAGTGGTGAGTAAACGCACACAACAATCTGGCAGAGGATTGAAGTGAATACTGGGCTTAAATAAAATGAGTAAATGACAGATTGATTGCAGCTGGTGGATCACAAAACAAAAAACGAGACGCTTCAGACCCTCTGTCCCCTCCGTCATCATGGGAAACGTGAGATCTCTCCCCAACAAGATGGACGAGCTGGCAGCACTCACACGGCACCAACTGGAGTACAGGACAAGCAGCGTCCTGCTGTTCACGAAAACCTGGCTGACTTCACTCATCAATCCTATTTTATCTTAGTAGATAGGACCTTATATTTTAATATATATTTCACATACAATGTAGGGGCTCACTAGACAGTACCAGGAACTCAGAGACAGTGACGGTGATAGTCCAGGGTCCTTTCTGCACCCAGGTTGCCTTCACTCAAATATCACCCTTGATTACTCATATTATAAGACAATCTCTATGCAGAATTAAAGCCAGAGCACATGAACAGGGTTGGCTGTGTAATGGATTTAGATATTAGGACAAGAAACTAAGCTTCTAAGTAACTGTAAAAATAAAATAAAAAATTATTATTTACAGAATATGCATTTACAACAGTTTTACCATCAGTTACAGTGTGTCAAAGAAAAACTACTTTACAAATCTTTTGGCATTTAAAAAAAAAAAAAAACATTAAAAACTTTTAGGCTGTGACAGATTAGCATGTTCTACATTCGTCGTTCAAAAAAATTTGACATTAAAAAATATAGAATAAAAAACTGCCAAACTGTTTTCTTTCTACAAAAAAACCTTAAGAAAGACAAGCAGTATCTGCTCTAATCCTTTAACTTGACAGCAGGCCAAGTATAGATGATAGTTCAAATTATTCATCCAGCCACTCAAGGTCAAGTCCTTCCCCACGAAAGGACTTCCGATTCACCCCATAATCAAATTTGAGTTTGTCACCCACAGCAATGTTTTTCGCTGCCACCAGCAACAAGGTGTCTTTCACTCCACTGCTAAACTGCATTTTGCAGTGAAGAGGTTTAACGTTGGGGTTCTTCCTCGAATGGTTCAGTTTACGTCCCACAGTTTCCAGGGATGGGTGGCATTTGCAACGGCTTGGCTGGGCGTTTATGCATAAGCGCTTCCCATCGGCCATGAAGAAAAATAAGTATACCATGGTGTCTTGTGGTGTGGCCTTAAGGATGGCTTCACCTTCTTCACCAGAGATCAATTCTCCATGGTAATCACAGATAATTGAGCCCTTTGCAAAATGCTTCGTTGCCACAACGCCTGTTAATAGAAAACATTATTTCTGTTATTATCACCATCGTTCCACTAACATTACGTCTTTGTTGGTGGTCAATTACAGTTTCCTATGAATGAAAAGTATTCTTACCCTCTCCTTGTTTGTCATCAAACTTTTTGATGACAAGACCCGACCATTTCTGCCGCTCAATTCTGCTCATCAGGTCCGTGTCTGTTTCCACATCTGTTTTCTTTGGTGGCTGCCATTTTGCCAAAATCTGTTCTGCTGATGGATGATTGGCAGTCCAACCCTCCATCTCAAGCATTCTGGCCACCTTGTTCAGTGTTGGTTGCCGTCTGTAGCATTGTGCTGTCAAAACATGAAGGTATAAATTCAAATGTTTCTATTTTTTACATGTGGTATTCGTATATATTTTGACGCTGTCTTTCAAATCTACTTACATAAAAGGTGTGACTCCCGCAGGCTGAACTGGGCAGCCCTCCACTTATCGTAGAAACTACGATCTTGTGGAAAACCAGCCTCAACTCGTGCTGCCTTTGCAGGAGGCTGTCCATTAAGCGACACAGGAAACACTTCTATGAACTGTGAAAAGGTCTTCTGCTCCTTACTGCTGCTGCTCTCCCCTCTCCTCTTTTTCCTGGCAGGCTCCTCATCAGGGCTGCTATAGAAAGCCATTTAAATGAAGAAACTCTTGACAACATGCCCAAATGTAAGTCACAAGTCTTTGAATTGTGATTCCAGTTACTGACCTGTCTCCTCCTATGGCAGCCAGCAAGTTGGCAGCGGTTACTGCATTCTCCAGGGTTTTCATCCGGTAGTGCTCATTTGCCACTTTATTGGAACGAGCCAATACCGCGCTACCTGTCTCTTCTGTTCCTCAGTGAACATTGTGGAAACTGAGGTTTCTAACACTCGCCTGATCTCCTGGCTGGTGACGTTTGGCAGCTTGTAGCTGTAATGTAAAAATATGTCAGGATTTGAGCTACTACCTAAAGAATTTGAACTGTCCTTATTCATTGGTTTAGCAAATATAACGCTTACTGGAAATGAAAGCGGGACAGGTCATTTGAGACACTGGAAATCGGTCGTCCAGTTGAGCTAATGAAAAATTTCCCCTTGTCATCAACATCTTCCTTTAAGCAAGATGGGCGTACATGCTCAAAATAGGCATCCAGCATCTGCAGATACAAGACATGGCAGCAAAAGTTTAAAACATTGATTCATGGGCTAGTCTTTTGTAATTTTAGTCATATCACTTACAGCAGCATCCTCCGCGTTCATTGCAACTGTAAGTAATTGGGTTTTGTGCTCACTGATGCCAAAACACACTCTTCCATTCACATGTTTTTTGTCCAGCCATTCGCTGACCTGAATAAAACAGAACAGGCACATTTTAGACACACCAAAGAAGTCAGAGTCAGACTAATTTAATGTTCTGTGCCGAGAAAACTTACAGTTATGCCCTCAACGACACCTGGCTTCTGAAAATGTCCAAAGACAAGGATGGCCTCGCAGTAGTAACGAAACAATGTGTTTTCATCTGCCGCTACAATCTGTCCTTCCTTGTACCTAGCAAACAGGCCAAGCATGTCCTCCTTGGACATCCGCAGAATGGCCCGACAGTCGCTCAGTGTCTTTTGGCCTTGAATGTAACAGTTATTCCTGGAATGACACAAATGATACTCAAATCAAGCAGTGAGTTAAGATATATACATAAAAGAATAGTGAAATGGCCCATCGTCAGTAATGTATTAGTCAAATTCTTACCTTGTTGAACACACGGTCCTGCTGTGGGACTCTGCCACTGACTTCTTGATGGTGCTCAAAAACTGGATGTACCCTGCACAGTCATATTTGAAGTCCTTGTTCCCGAATTCCCGGATGTGAAGGAAGGAAACAAAGCGGATCATATGTTTGATATAGTTTAAAATAGTGGCAGGCTTCAGATCGGCATTCCGTAGAGCTTGAATGAAGTCTCTGGTTTCTGTGGTTTTCACAAGGAAGCCCATGTCGACGTCTTTCCCGGTCGGCTGCATGTATCTCAGCATCCGAGACACGTTATCAACCTGTAACAGAAGAAGCTTGTAGCTCAGACATCTCTAGCTGTGGAGGCTCTGTCTCTACTGTTGCAGAAAACTTACTTCTTGTTGGCAGTTTGGGACATCAAGCTCAGACGACAAATACGTTTTGAATTGTTGGAGTACTGGGGTCTCAGCTGGAAACTTGTCGTAGAGTCCCAATCTTTGCATATTGATGCGTACTCCACTCCCCTGTGGAGCAGATGGGCTGCAAATAAAGAAAAAAGGACATTGAAAATTAATAATCTGAACAATTTATGATCAGTTCCTAAAATTGTTTGAAATAAAAACAAGACCTATACACTTACTCTTGCCATGTTGAATCCCCAGATGACCCACCATCGGAATCAGATGAGTCTGAAGCCCCAGTGCTTTTGCTTTTGCTAGTAACAGTGACCTCCATTGGCCTGATGGCCATTGCAGCGGCCCTTTCTCGACTGGTTGCTACCTCATTATCCTGGTCAGAGGGCGCACCAGCCACAAAAAAAGACTTTTCCCGCAAATTTCTGATCATGTTCCATCTGCTGACCTGGTCAGGGATGAGGCTGCACAACTCCATGTAGTCCCAGTTGCGGTGGTAGCGATTCCAATTTTTCACACTTTCTTTCGCCCTCTTCACCTCTGCCTGTCTTTCTTCTGGTGAAGCATTTTTCATGCAGTTTCTGAGAAGGTGGGTGGGCAAGCAGTCCTGTGCCTTGTGGCACAGAAGGCAGTGAACAATGCGGCGATCCTTTTTGCTGTGAGAGGAGGTATAATTCACAGATTATTAGGATGACCAAACAACTAACTTTGTCTTTGTTTGACATTTGTCCCTAATGCAAATGACAATCTACAATGTATGGCTTGAACAAGCATTAATCTGCCTTAGAAGAGCGAAAAGCACATTCCGCTGGGACATCCCTATCAACTTTCCCGCCATTTGTGGTTCACACAAAAGGCCACCATTTTGTCACTAGGTGTGGTCCACACAGATGTTCCACTATAAAACTAAACTCATTCTTTACTACCACTTTTAGTACTAAAATAGTACTAATTACTATTACTATTCCACAATTTACTAAGCCTGCACTAAAACAAAGTAAACTTGACTCATGGTTTTAGAAGAGTTTTGTCTACATCAAAGCAGGCAGAACAACATGTATGTACATGCATGTATGGGCCTGTTTCAATTGTGGTCCACACAAAGGGCCACCATTTTGTCACTAGGTGTGGTCCACACAAATGTTTGCCTAAGCTTCCAACATAAAACTCGACTTATTCTTTACTGTAAGTTTTACGGTTATTACATTATTACTAACTACTAACTACTAACTACTATGACTACTCTACAATTTACTAAGCCTGCAGTAAAGCAAAGTAAACTCATGGCTTTTTTGAACGGCATTCACATTGGGCTAGTTACTCTCAAACAGCAGGCATTAAGAAGCTCACTTCATTACCCAGAAATACATTTAAAATGAAACAAGACTTACGTATTTATTCGAGAATCCATTTCTTCCAAAACTCCTTCTCTCTCCTGTCTTCTAACAAAGCAGAAGAGTCCTAATCCAAGGAGGTCCAGAGGCAGAAAAGAGTCCTATTCAAAGTAGGTCCAAAAGCAAAATGGTCCCTCACAATTCCTTCTGTATTTATCTGAATCAGCCGATCTAAGCCCCACCCACCTGAATTGAATTGACCAACTGCATGTACCTGGTTCAGCCAAATAACTCCGCCCACCTACTAATTGTCCAGGCCAACATTTTTTCACTAGGGTGTTGTCCACACATAAGGATTCCCAAGCTTCCAGCACAACTCAATATTTACTATTACGTTTACTACTTTTATTATTATATTATTATTAATTAATGTTACTACACTTTGATAAAGTAACATATGGTCCCACCAGGCACTGCAAGACTCTCAGAAATGACCTTATTTCTCCACACTGTGCGAATGATGACAATCAGTCCAGGGTCGCCTCCATACCCAGGCTACCTTCAATGATATATAACTCAAATTATTACGACATGTTTAATAAACTACAATGTATAGTCCCACCAGGTACTGCAAAGGACTCAAAAATGGCCTTATGTCTCCTACCCCTCAGCACCCAGGATTCATTTACAGAGATCTCACTCTCGCCCACAGAGATTCTGAAGTTGTATTAACACTCCAATTACTCAGCAGAGCAAAATGATATGAAAACAAGCCTTACAGCACTGCAAAGCTCCGGATTGGAGCTTTAAGGACATACCTGAACCATGCAGTTGGGACCTCAGGTGACTCGCCTGCTTTCTTTAAAAGTGTAGTATTAAAACCCCCATTATCTCAGCGGCACTACATCACACACAGATGGGCCTTACACCAACACAAAGCTACAGATTGTAGCTTTAAGAAGATACCAGAACAATGCAGCGTTCCTATCAATTTCTACAGCTGAGTGAAATGACCTAGATTCAGTGGTCTGGTTCTACGGGGGAGCTTTAGTAGTATCACCCTCCCCCATTTAGAATATTAAGATGTTTTTGATAAACTACAATGTATGGTCCCACCAGACACTGCAAGGGACTCACAAATGGCCTTATTTCTCCATTTTGTGCAAATGTTGACAGTGATAGTCCAGGGTCCTCTCTACACCCAGGCTGCCTTCACTGATATATCACCCTTGCTTACTCAGATTATAAGACAAGCTTTATGCAGTGTAGATCATGTGCTTTTAAATGATACCAAGCTTGTCTGTGCCAGTTGTTCACAGCAGCAGAACGAGCTCCTTCCAGTCAGCTGCTGACCAGATCAATGGCAGTGACTGTGTGCCTCCTGTGTCATGATCTGTGTTTTTGTTCTTGTCATGATCTGTGTTTTTGTTCTAGTTGATTCCTTGTCTTATTTTGGTTCCAGGTTCCGTTTCCTGTTTTATTTTGGTAGTTCCCCGGTCTCTGTTTTGTGTTCTAGCTTCACTTCCGAGTCATGTCACGTCACAGCTGTTCTTGTTTCACCCGGTCGTTATCCTCACCTGCGCTGCATCAGTAATCACTCACCCGTGTATTAGTCACCTCCTGTTCCCGTAGTCACTTGCCAGATTGTCGTTTCGAGTCCCATGAGTGTATCCTTGTTTCCTGTGTTTCCTGAGTGTTCGCGCTTCTCGTGTTTTGTTCCTGTTCGCATCGTGTATCCTGCCCGACCCCGGATTACCTACTTACCGTGAGTTTTTGCCTGTTCCCTGCCTGTACTCTTGCCGAGCCTTTTTGTGTTGACCTGGACCGTCTGACCGTGTCTTGAGGAATAAATCTTTTGTTGATTATAATATCGTCTCCGTGCTGTGCATGTGGGTCCGCCGTCTGCCCGAGTCCCTGACAGAACAATCTGGCCAAACTTGGACCCAGCCAGCATTTAGCCTCCGGTCAGGTCAGTGACTGTTTTTCCTTGTTTTTTACGGCGAATATAACTCTCCCGCGGAAGTATGGAGTTTACCTGCGCCGAGCTACCCAGCGACCTACATAAGTATTTCAAGATCCTTGCGGAGGATTACCGACGGGCTAGTAACTCGGAGGATCAGCGCAGCGCCGTAGAGGTGGCAATAGTGACGCTGGAGGACGATGACACCGCGTTAGATCACCCCAGCGTTCATCGCCTCTACGAGCGACTGTGCGCGAAGTTTGACGAGTTAAGCGACGCGCTCTGTACCACGCCAGCGCCAGTCGCACCGCCGATGGTTTCGGTTTCCTCCTCCCCGCCCCGTCGGATCGTCGTGCCTACACCAACCTGCCCAGCTCCATGGTTGTTTCCCTGGGAGGATTTCCTGCTCTCACGCGGCCCTCAGTCTCCAGTTCAGCCGCGCGCTGCTCAGTCTCCAGTTCAGCCGCGCGCTGCTCAGTCTCCAGTTCAGCCGCGCGCTGCTCAGCCTCCAAGTCAGCCGCGCGCTGCTCAGTCTCCAGTTCAGCCGCGCGCTGCTCAGTCTCCAAGTCAGCCGCGCGCTGCTCAGTTTCCAGTTCAGCCGCGCGCTGCTCAGTCTCCAGTTCAGCCGCGCGCTGCTCAGTCTCCAGTTCAGCCGCGCGCTGCTCAGTCTCCAGATCAGCCGCGCGCTGCCCAGACCCCAGTTCAGCCGTGTGTTACTCATGCCCCGGTGCATCCCTGTCGCCTCCAGGTCCCAGCCCAGTCGAACCTAGCCCAGACCCCAATTCAGCCGTGTGTCACCCAGACCCCAGATCAGCCGTGTGTCGCCCAGACCCCAGATCAGCCGTGTGTTGCCCAGACCCCAGATCAGCCGTGTGTTGCCCAGACCCCAGATCAGCCGTGTGTGGCCCAGACCCCAGTTCAGTCGTGTGTTGCCCAGACCCCAGTTCCGTCCTTGTCCCCGTCAGAGGGCACCGTCCGTCTGACGACTGTTAGCCCCACCCAATCAGGCCCGACGTCTTCCCCGTCGAGCTCGGCAGCTGTAAGCTGTCATGCCAGCTCCGGAGTTGACGCCGTTCCAGTCCCTGTCGGCCATGTTGCGGCCGTTCCAGCTCCTGTCGGCCATGTTGCGGCCGTTCTAGTTCCTGTCGGCTCCTCAGAGGAGGACGCCGTTCTAGTTCCTGTCGGCCATGTTGAGGTCGTTCCTGTTCCTGTCGGCCCTGTAGAGGTCGTTCCAGTTCCTGTCGGCCATGTTGAGGTCGTTCCAGTTCCTGTCGGCCATGTTGAGGTCGTTCCAGTTTCTGTCGGCCATGTTGAGGTCGTTCCAGTTCCTGTCGGCCATGTTGAGGTCGTTCCAGTTCCTGTCGGCCATGTTGAGGTCGTTCCAGTTCCTGTCGGCCATGTTGAGGTCGTTCCAGTTCCAGTTCCTGTCGGCCATGTTGAGGTCGTTCCAGTTCCTGTTCCTGTCGGCCATGTTGAGGTCGTTCCTGTCCCTGTCGACCAAATTGAGGTCGTTCCAGTTCCTGTCCCTGTCGGCCATGTCGAGGTCGTTCCAGTTCCTGTCCCTGTCGGCCATGTCGAGGTCGTTCCAGTTCCTGTCCCTGTCGACCATGTCGAGGTCGTTCCAGTTCCCGTCCCTGTCGACCAAATTGAGGTCGTTCCAGTTCCTGTCCCTGTCGACCAAATTGAGGTCGTTCCGGTTCCTGTTCCTGTAGGCCAAGTTGAGGGCGTTCCCGTAGGCCAAGTTGAGGGCGTTCCCGTAGGCCAAGTTGAGGGCGTTCCCGTAGGCCAAGTTGAGGGCGTTCCCGTAGGCCAAGTTGAGGGCGTTCCCGTAGGCCAAGTAGAGGGCGTTCCCGTAGGCCAAGTAGAGGGCGTTCCCGTAGGCCAAGTAGAGGTCACCCCTGTCTCTGACCCCGTTCCTGTCGACCCTGTAGCGGTCGTTCCAGTCCCCGTTCCTGTCGGCCCTGTAGCGGTCGTTCCAGTCCCCGTTCCTGTCGACCCTGTAGCGGTCGTTCCAGTCCCCGTTCCTGTCGACCCTGTAGCGGTCGTTCCAGTCCCCGTTCCTGTCGGCCCTGTAGCGGTCGTTCCAGTCCCCGTTCCTGTCGGCCCTGTAGCGGTCGTTCCAGTCCCCGTCACCCGTGGAGCCGTAGCGCCCGCCGGCCCCCAGGAGGAGGTCGCGCTAGTCGCAGTTCCTGCGCACCTCCAGGAGGAGGTCGCGCCAGCCGCAGTTCCTGCGCACCTCCAGGAGGAGGTCGCGCCAGCCGCAGTTCCTGCGCACCTCCAGGAGGAGGTCGCGCCAGTTGTAGTTCCTGCGCACCTCCAGGAGGAGGTCGCGCCAGTTGCAGTTCCTGCGCACCTCCAGGAGGAGGTCGCGTCAGCCGCAGTTCCTGCGCACCTCCAGGAGGAGGTCGCGCCAGCCGCAGTTCCTGCGCACCTCCAGGAGGAGGTCGCGCCAGTTGCAGTTCCTGCGCACCTCCAGGAGGAGGTCGCGTCAGCCGCAGTTCCTGCGCACCTCCAGGAGGAGGTCGCGCCAGCCGCAGTTCCTGCGCACCTCCAGGAGGAGGTCGCGCCAGCCGCAGTTCCTGCGCACCTCCAGGAGGAGGTCGCGCCAGCCGCAGTTCCTGCGCACCTCCAGGAGGAGGTCGCGCCAGCCGCAGTTCCTGCGCACCTCCAGGAGGAGGTCGCGCCAGCCGCAGTTCCTGCGCGCCTCCAGGAGGAGGTCGCGCCAGCCGCAGTTCCTGCGCGCCTCCAGGAGGAGGTCGCGCCAGCCGCAGTTCCTGCGCGCCTCCAGGAGGAGGTCGCGCCAGCCGCAGTTCCTGCGCGCCTCCAGGAGGGGGTCGCGCCAGCCGCAGTTCCTGCGCGCCTCCAGGAGGAGGTCGCGCCAGCCGCAGTTCCCTGCGCGCCTCCAGGAGGAGGTCGCGCCAGCCGCAGTTCCTGCGCGCCTCCAGGAGGAGGTCGCGCCAGCCGCAGTTCCTGCGCGCCTCCAGGAGGGGGTCGCGCCCGTCGCAGTTCCTGTCGACCCCCAGGAGGGGGTCGCTCCCGTCGCAGTTCCTGCCGACCCCCAGGAGGGGGTCGCTCCCGTCGCAGTTCCTGCCGACCTCCAGGAGGGGGTCGCTCCCGTCGCAGTTCCTGCCGACCTCCAGGAGGGGGTCGCTCCCGTCGTAGTTCCTGCCGACCTCCAGGAGGGGGTCGCTCCCGTCGTAGTTCCTGCCGACCTCCAGGAGGGGGTCGCTCCCGTCGTATTTCCTGCCGACCTCCAGGAGGGGGTCGCTCCCGTCGTAGTTCCTGCCGACCTCCAGGAGGGGGTCGCTCCCGTCGTAGTTCCTGCCGACCTCCAGGAGGGGGTCGCTCCCGTCGTAGTTCCTGCCGACCTCCAGGAGGGGGTCGCTCCCGTCCCGGCTCCGGCCGCACCTGCATCGGTTCCTGGCGGCCCGGCTCCGGCCGCACCTGCATCGGTTCCTGGCGGCCCGGCTCCGGCCGCACCTGCATCGGTTCCTGGCGGCCCGGCTCCGGCCGCACCTGCATCGGTTCCTGTCTCTCGTCGCGGTGGTCCAAAGAGGACGCCGCTGGCCCCTGCCTCGTCCTTGCCCCGGCCGCCGGACGAGTGGCCTCGCCCTCGGCGCCTCCTGCTGCCCGGATGGCGCTGCCTCCTGCGGCGACGCCCGCCTCGACTCCTCAGCCCATCGGATCGGCGTCCGCCTGGAGGACGTTGCCATTCGGGGTGGCTCCCGGGGACATCGGTCCAGCCCAAGGGCACTAGGAGTGCCACCCTGGCTCAGCGGCTGCTGAGCAGGATCTCGCCACGCCGTCACCCTCCGTGACGGAATCTCTGAACTTCATGTCTTCCCTGGTCGTGGACTTTGTTGTGGACTCTTGTTTTGGCCCTCCCCCGGTCCTCCCTCCACCCACCCTGCTCATGTACCTTGAGGGGTAGGGATTCGGTCCCTCCGCCTGGGACCACCCTCCGCCCGCCCTGGTTTGGGGGGGGGGCTTCTGTAGGCGCCGTGGAAGGCGCCATAGGGGGGGGGGTACTGTCATGATCTGTGTTTTTGTTCTTGTCATGATCTGTGTTTTTGTTCTAGTTGATTCCTTGTCTTATTTTGGTTCCAGGTTCCGTTTCCTGTTTTATTTTGGTAGTTCCCCGGTCTCTGTTTTGTGTTCTAGCTTCACTTCCGAGTCATGTCACGTCACAGCTGTTCTTGTTTCACCCGGTCGTTATCCTCACCTGCGCTGCATCAGTAATCACTCACCCGTGTATTTAGTCACCTCCTGTTCCCGTAGTCACTTGCCAGATTGTCGTTTCGAGTCCCATGAGTGTATCCTTGTTTCCTGTGTTTCCTGAGTGTTCGCGCTTCTCGTGTTTTGTTCCTGTTCGCATCGTGTATCCTGCCCGACCCCGGATTACCTACTTACCGTGAGTTTTTGCCTGTTCCCTGCCTGTACTCTTGCCGAGCCTTTTTGTGTTGACCTGGACCGTCTGACCGTGTCTTGAGGAATAAATCTTTTGTTGATTATAATATCGTCTCCGTGCTGTGCATGTGGGTCCGCCGTCTGCCCGAGTCCCTGACATCCTGCCTCAAATGGCCACTGCTGTTGATATGCATATGAGGCAGCAGGCAGGCAGTAGGGAAAAGGTCACAGTCAACCTAACACCTGACAGTAGCTTGCAGAGCTGGTATTCCAGATCCAGATTCTGAACATACAATTGAATTGTGAATCAATCTGAACCACCTTACAGATACTCTTAAAGAAACGAAATAAAGTTCACATATTGTTTGCTCTGTAACGTCACCAAAAATTACAGAAAAGATGACAGTACACCCATCTAGTTTTAACAAATGTGCAATAAAAAAATGCAAACAGAAAACGCTCTAAAGCGTTTCCGTTTTATATTCTGCTTATTTCGTTATTACTCCTTTCACCTGTACCACATAAAGTTATTGCAGAGCTACAGCCATGTTCCTATGAAGGCAACCAGCTGTTTATTTCGTTATTCCCTCTTTCATGTCCCTCTGGTGAATGAAAGGGCAAACATTATTTTTATTTCCCAATAAAATTAAAGAGTTCACATATGATTTGCACTGTAACGTCACCATAAAAAAGAGTACTGAGTAAACCCATGTAGTTATAACAAATGTGCAACAAAAAAAACTCTTCAACGCGTTTTACTTTACATTTTTGTTTTTTGTTTATTACAGGAAGTTGACCAGCCGCTTTCAACTGTGATAAATACACGGATGTCGTTCTGCCCACTTTGATGTAGACAAAACTCTTCAAAGTGTTTTACTTTAAAATCCGTTTATTTCGTTATTCCCACTTTCATATCTGTCTGATAAATAAAAGTGGGCGGGGCTATCAGTCCCGTAGCAAAGGTAAGCGCTGACTGTGGGGGCTGGGCGCATCAACATACAGGACAGAGACCTGTGTTCCTCTGCCTCAGCCTCCTCTTTCAGCCTGTTGCTTTGGGCTGTTATTCCCCCACTTTGTGCCATGTTGACAAAGTTGACCAGCCGCTTTCACGTAGACACAAACCTCTTTAAAGCTTTGTACTTTACATTCCGTTTATTTCGTTATTCAAATAAATGTAATTGCAAATGCTGCACTGAGCTCTCTTTTGCTTTGAAGAGTTTTGTGTCTACATGAAAGCGGGCAGAACAACGTCCATGCGTGTGTCACCACTGAAAGCGGCTGGTGAATCTCTTGGGAACATGGCTGTAGCTCTGCAATGACTTTATGTGGTACAGGTGAAAGGGAAAATAACGGAATAAACGGAATATAAAACGGAAATGCTTTCAAGCATTTTCTGTATGAGCAGGAAGAAGTTTACAAGGAATCATTTAGAACTGGTTCGGAAAGAAATTGGTTTAATACATGAATCTGAAAACGAGACAGACATGAACAGACTGAACTATGTTCAACAGTGACAACGTTTCTCTGACAGGATCAAACTCTCACTATGACATGTAACATAGAGACACTGAGGATCCTGGAGACCAGAACCCAAACCCAGGATAAAGAGGTTCAGTGAATGTGGTGTTGAAGGTGTGAAGGTGGATCAGTTTGTCAGAGGAGACTCTGTAGAAGGACAGAGAACCAGCAGGACAGTCCACATACACTGATACTCTGTCAGACACAGACGAGGAGATGTATGTTTCTATGTTATTGTGTCTGACATCGTAACCATCATTTTCGCAGTTCAGACTCCAGGACTGATCATTGCATCCAAACAAACAGTCATCACTGTTTCCTCTCCTTCTGATTCCCCTGTAACTCACTGATATATAAACATATCCTCTCCACTCAACCTCCCAGTAACAGCGACCAGTCAGATCATTACTACACAGCAGTTGAGGCCTGTAGTTAAATCTGTCTGGATGATCAGGATATGACTGATCCTCCTCCACATGTGTCACCTTCCCGTTGTTGTCAGACAGTTGTAGTCTCCTGTTCACTGTGTTTGTGTCGATGATGAGTTGACAGAAATCTGATGGAGAGAACAAGACACAATCCAGCTGCAGTTATTGCTCTATCATCAGTTTGATGAGGATGTGACATCCAACAATGTATTGTGACATTTGTTGAAGGTAATGGAAAGGTTTAATTTTAATTTAGAAAGGAAAACGGCCGAAATTGTAGTAGTCATAATAGTACTGATAGTGTTATGCAGAGGGAGTATCCCAAAAATGAGCGGTAGGTGTGAGCTGCCAGGCTTCCGTTCTTCAGTCGAAGACCAGCCTGCTAAAGTGCTACAGCGAAATCATCTAATGGCTCGTCTTTTGATTGTTTCCCTGCACTGGACAGATTGGTGGAACTCAATGGTGAAACTGCAGTCCCTGTAGCGAACCATTGTAGTGTTTTGCATTTTGTTTTGTTTTTGGTGCATCCTCTGAGTAAAGACCATTTGTAAAGGTGACTTTCCACACTTTTTTAGTTTTCTTTTGTCTCAGCTTCAGTACATTATGTTTGATGTTCAAATATGTTTTGTTTGAAAAAAAAGAATGCTTTGTGAAGTTTTGTATGTTTCAATAATATATGTAAAGTCTAGTTCTAGTTGGAGGCTGAGCTTAATTACTGATACTATTGTTGTGGTAAAGAACGCAGATGTCTATTAGCTAATTGCTATATTGCAAGATGCATAGGAAGATATATAGATGATATACTATATAATATAGATAAATAACTATATAATTAGATAATATAGAATAAGTAATAAGTGTAGATTGGCACAACCAATTGTATGGAATATTGAAAGCTTGATATATTTTTGGTGACAACCAAAAAGGTACAGGTGATATGCCAAACTTAGATAAGAGACAAAGAACAGACTGCTGAAGTGGCAGAGCAAAACCACCTCACAGCTCGTCTTTTGATTGTTTCCCTGCGCTGGACAGGACACACACCTGTCTACAGGTCACTCAGCCGGAGGCGTGTAACAATGACTCTTGACAGTTTGAAGATGGTTGAATCTTGCTGATCTCAGTAAAAACACACTTACACTTGCTCAGACCTTGTCTCAACCATCGGACTCCACCAGGCTCCACCCTGAAAGGAGGAGGGGGTCAGAGACATGCAGACATGGACATTACATGGCTCTCACACACACATTGTTGTAGGATTGTGTTCAGATGGAGGCTTGTATGTAGGGATGGACATTCAGCAACAACTAAGGAGTTGGACCCTCACTTTTGGTGTCAGACACCTGCTTTCAGTCTCACTCTGTCACCACCAAACTAATGTGACACCACAGGAAGCAAAGTCTGAATGTGTTTATTAGCACACACTCCAAGGTTGGGTTCTAAGTTCATAAAGCTCCACATCCCTACTTGCTCCTCTATTAGACACTGTGTGTAGTTGTGTCCATACCTGAGAGTGTCCAGTCTCCAGTGTGGATCCTTGACTCCAGCAGACAGCAGCTCCACTCCTGAGTCTCCTGGATGATTGTAGCTCAGGTCCAGCTCTCTCAGATGGGAGGGGTTGGAGCTCAGAGCTGAGGCCAGAGAGACACAAGCTTCCTGTGAGAGCAGACAGCCTGACAGCCTGAACACACACAATGTTAAAGCACACTTACATACTATAGTTTGGATTAGAGGCACATTTGATCATCTACAATGCAGAAAAACACTAAGAACTGTTTAATAGGTTCCTGCTTGAAATGTGATCTGATCATCAGCAACGTGACAATGAGAGTCTGGAAACTGGAGTCAGTTACTGAAAAACCCGGTGAACAACCAGTAAAACAAAGATGGAGGACTTGAAATCATTCACATCTCATGTAATATGTGATTAAAGAGTTTACACAGAAAGGTGAAGAGTTTATTGATCCTCCACAGTTCAGACTTCCTGCATGTTTAATAACTTGGTTCTGTAGTTTGAGCTCATTAAAGGTCTTTACAGACAATGTGAGTGTGAGTGTTGTGCACATTTCTTAGATGATCTTTAGCTTCATGAATCCTGACCTGAGAGTCTCCAGTCGACAGTGAGGACTCTTCAGTCCAGCAGACAGTAGCTTCACTCCTGAATCCTGCAGGTTGTTGTTACTCAGGTCCAGTTCTCTCAGACTAGAGGACTGAGAGCTGAGAACTGAGGACAGAGCTTCACAGCTTCTCTCTGACAGGTCACACACACTCAGTCTGAAAGATGAAGATGTGTGGGGAACTCAAAGTTTTTCACACATAAAGTCAGAACAGAAAGTTGGTGCAGCAACAGTTTGGTTCTGCTGAGCAGAGGTTTCTCCTTCTGCTCTGTCACGTGTCTCACACTCACTCTCTCTGAGAACATGTTTAACTGAATGATCATCTGAAGACAACTGTCAATAACATGAACACATTTACCTATTAAGCTCACACAGAACTAAAACATGGAGTCTGACCTCAGAGTCTCCAGTCGACAGTGACAACTCTCAATAAGACCACAGAGATGCTTCACTGATGAATCCTGCAGGTTGTTGTTACTCAGGTCCAGTTGTGTCAGATGTGACGGGTTGGACTTCAGAGCTGAGACCAGAGAATCACAGCTGATCTCTGACAACCTGCAGCCACTCAATCTGAATAAAGAATCAAAGATGAAACAGTAGAAAACAAACAATCAGTTTAAACCATTCAGTGTCTCATTGTGTAATTGTAGCTGATGGGCATTCAGAGAGTAGAAGTTTAGAACCTAGAAGATTCAAACATCAGAACCAACAGGATTATTATTAATGACAACACGCTGCTGCTTCATCTCAGACCTCTTTAGTGGCTCCACCACTGGCTCCATCTGGACTCCTGGTACTGACACATTTATATGAGCTTCTAATAAAGATCCTCATTAGTCCGACTCCGAGGTTTTGGACACGTGACACATTTATAGAAACATACAGAAAATGTTCTGCTGATGGAACGACATCATCACAGAAGCATTTTATCCTGAGGGAACATTTATTAGAGTCAAACTGATGGAAAGAGCCAAACAAGCAGATCCAGAACTTCTTATTACCACATTTTGGGTTTGAATATTTGTGTCAGAACAAACATTATGGAGCCTTAGAAAAGTTTTGGAGCATCAGTTACTGATAATATGTGTGACGGTCCTCCTTGTCCACTCACCTGAGTGACAGACGGAGACGATTGGTGGAGGTGATAGGGGCGTGGTGAGAGCCTGGCTAAATGCAGGTGTGTCTAAGCGCCGGTCCTGTCTTTCCACTTACAACGCACGTAGCAGTGAGGCGTGTGGGTGACAAGTGTGTGCGCCGAGTGAGGAACAGCTGGTAAGTAAGGCGGTTAGGTTGGACCTGCATGGGATCCCTTCTATGTGCAGCGCTTCTGTGCGATTGTGTTGTAGAACCGGCTCTTACCTGGACAATTTATCGAGTGATGTGGGACTGACAGCAGTTGGTGTCGCAGTAGGTGCACATCAGCTTTTAGTCCCTCAGCTGCTTTTGGCCCGTCTTAACTGTACTATGTCTTTTTAAAGTGCCAGCAGGTTGGGGTGACGTAACATCGCTGGTGCTTGTTGGCTGCAAGGAGGACGGAGTGGATTTGGCTGAGTGCTGATCACAGCGTATTGTGGTCAGCTGATTCGACCTCCTCAGCGTCGTCTCTGCTGCCGCTCGACGGTGTCAATGCGGCTTCGTGGTTTTAATAATCTCAACTGCTGCTACCGCATGACTGTGTCGATGCGGCTTTGCTGGTTTTAATAACCCTGACTCCTGTTTTTTACACTTGAGCCACTCCGATTTTATCGTAGTTTTAACAGGGCTATTGGTATTTTGGTTTATTTAGTTATTTTTCTTTTTTTTTTTTTTGCAAAACATTGTTTTCTGGTCTTGTTGTCAGGGACTCGGGCAGACGGCGGACCCACATGCACAGCACGGAGACGATATTATAATCAACAAAAGGTTTATTCTTTAAGGCACGGTCAGACGGTCCAGGTCAACACAAAAAGGCTCGGCAAAAGTACAGGCAGGGAACAGGCAAAAACTCACGGTAAGATGATAATCCAGGTCGGGCAGGATACACGGTGCAAACAGGAACAAAACACGAGAGACACGAACACTCAGGGAACTCAAGAAACTAGGGACGCTCAACTCATTCTCAACTCAACAATCTGGCAAATGACTACGGGAACAGGAGGTGACTAAATACACAGGAGAGTGATTAACTGATTCAGTGCAGGTGAGGATAACGATCAGGTGGAGCAGGAAACAGCTGTGACAAAAACCCGGAAGTAAACTAAAGCAGGAACAGAAACCAGGAGACTATCAAAATAAAACAGGAAGTAGTGTTACACAGGACATGGCGTGAAATATGACAAGCAGGACATGACGTGAAACAGGGAACAACTAGAAACAAAGACACAGATCATGACAGTACCCCCCCCCCTATGGCGCCTTCCACGGCGCCCACGGAAGCCCCCCCCCCCAAACCAGGGCGGGCGGAGGGTGGTCCCAGGAGGAGGGACCGAATCCCAACCCCTCAAGGCAAACGAGCAGGGTGGGTGGAGGGAGGACCGGAGGAGGGCCAAAACAAGGACCCACACGACAACACAAAAGTCCATGAACAGGAAAAGCAGTCCAGGGATTCCCTCACGGAGGGTGAAGGCGCGGCGAGACCCTGCCCAGCAGCCGCTGAGCCAGGGTGGCACTCTTAGTGCCCTTGGGCTGGACCGATGTCCCCGGGGACCACCCCGAATGGCAACGTCCTCCAGGCGGACGCTGATCCGATGGGCTGAGGAGTCGAGGCGGGCGTCGCCGCAGGAGGCAGCGCCATCCGGGCAGCAGGAGGCGCCGAGGGCAAGGCCACCAGTCCGGCGGCCGAGACAAGGACGAGGCAGGGACCAGCGGCGTCCTCCTTGGACGACCGCGACGAGAGGCAGGAACCAGCGGCGTCCTCCTTGGACGACCGCGACGAGAGGCAGGAACCAGCGGCGTCCTCCTTGGACCACCGCGACGAGAGACGGGAACCAGCGGCGTCCTCCTTGGACCACCGCGACGAGAGACAGGAACCCAAGCAGATGCGGTCAGCGCCGGACCGCCAGGAACCGATGCAGATGCGGTCAGCGCCGGACCGCCAGGAACCGATGCAGATGCGGTCAGCGCCGGACCGCCAGGAACCGATGCAGATGCGGCCGGAGCCGGACCGCCAGGAACCGATGCAGATGCGGCCGGAGCCGGACCGCCAGGAACCGATGCAGATGCGGCCGGAGCCGGACCGCCAGGAACCGATGCAGATGCGGCCGGAGCCGGACCGCCAGGAACCGATGCAGATGCGGCCGGAGCCGGACCGCCAGGAACCGATGCAGATGCGGCCGGAGCCGGACCGCCAGGAACCGATGCAGATGCGGTGGAAGCTGCGACGAGCGCGACCCCCTCCTGGAGGTCCGCCGGGACTGCGACGGGCGCGACCCCCTCCTGGAGGTCCGCCGGGACTGCGACGGGCGCGACCCCCTCCTGGAGGTCCGCCGGGACTGCGGCTGGCGCGACCTCCTCCTGGAGGTGCGCAGGAACTGCGGCTGGCGCGACCTCCTCCTGGAGGTGCGCAGGAACTGCGGCTGGCGCGACCTCCTCCTGGAGGTGCGCAGGAACTGCGGCTGGCGCGACCTCCTCCTGGAGGTGCGCAGGAACTGCGGCTGGCGCGACCTCCTCCTGGAGGTGCGCAGGAACTGCGGCTGGCGCGACCTCCTCCTGGAGGTGCGCAGAAACTGCGGCTGGCGCGACCTCCTCCTGGAGGTGCGCAGAAACTGCAGCAGGCGCTGCCTCCTCCTGGGGGCCGGCGGGCGCTGCGGCTCCAAGGGTGACGGGGACTGGAACGACCGCTACAGGGCCGACAGGAACGGGGACTGGAACGACCGCTACAGGGCCGACAGGAACGGGGACTGGAACGACCGCTACAGGGCCGACAGGAACGGGGACTGGAACGACCGCTACAGGGCCGACGGGAACGGGATCAGAGACAGGGGTGACCTCTACTTGGCCTACGGGAACGCCCTCAACTTGGCCTACGGGAACGCCCTCAACTTGGCCTACGGGAACGCCCTCAACTTGGCCTACGGGAACGCCCTCAACTTGGCCTACGGGAACGCCCTCAACTGGGCCGACAGGGACAGGAACTGGAACGACCTCAACTTGGCCGACAGGGACAGGAACTGGAACGACCTCAACTTGGTCGACAGAGACAGGAACTGGAACGACCTCAACTTGGCCGACAGGGACAGGAACTGGAACGACCTCAACTTGGCCGACAGGGACAGGAACTGGAACGACCTCAACTTGGCCGACAGGGGCAGGAACTGGAACGACCTCAACTTGGTCGACAGGGACTGGAACGGCCTCAACATGGCCGACAGGGACTGGAACGGCCTCAACATGGCCGACAGGGACTGGAACGGCCTCAACATGGCCGACAGGGACTGGAACGGCCTCAACATGGCCGACAGGGACTGGAACGGCCTCAACATGGCCGACAGGGACTGGAACGGCCTCAACATGGCCGACAGGGACTGGAACGGCCTCAACATGGCCGACAGGGACTGGAACGGCCTCAACATGGCCGACAGGGACTGGAACGGCCTCAACATGGCCGACAGGGACTGGAACGGCCTCAACATGGCCGACAGGGACTGGAACGGCCTCAACATGGCCGACAGGGACTGGAACGGCCTCAACATGGCCGACAGGGACTGGAACGGCCTCAACATGGCCGACAGGGACTGGAACGGCCTCAACATGGCCGACAGGGACTGGAACGGCCTCAACATGGCCGACAGGGACTGGAACGGCCGCAACATGGCCGACAAGGGCTGGAACGGCCGCAACATGGCCGACAAGGGCTGGAACGGCCGCAACATGGCCGACAAGGGCTGGAACGGCCGCAACATGGCCGACAGGGACTGGAACGACGTCCTTACTGGAGCCGACGGGGACAGGAACGACCCCTAACGGATCGACAGGAACTGGAACGGCGTCAACATGGCCGACAGGAACAGGAACAGGGACTGGAACGGCGTCAACATGGCCGACAGGAACAGGAACAGGGACTGGAACGGCGTCAACTCCGGAGCTGGCATGACAGCTTACAGCTGCCGAGCTCGACGGGGAAGACGTCGGGCCTGATTGGGTAGGAACAACAGTCGTCAGACGGACGGTGCTCTCTGACTGGGACAAGGACTGAGCGTGACTGGGCTGAACTGGGATCTGGACTGGGCTCGACTGGACTGGGGCCTGGAGACGACAGGGCTGCACCGGGGCATGAGCATGGCGAGGTTGAACTGACTGAGAGGTGGGGCATGAAGCGGCCGCTGGCTGCAGGCCCGGGAGTTGCAGGGCCTCACGCAGGACAGGCTCCCTCAGGACGAGAGCGGCTGCTTCCTGGAACAGTTGTTCTCTCGCGCCCTGGTCTGCTGCCGAATCGGCGGTGTTCATGAGGTGGGCGAAGAGAAACGCAACTGGAGGAGAGCAGAGGAGGTGGACCCGTCGGGCGACGCTGTCAGGGATGCCTGTTATCAGAGGGACACAGTCAGTCAGAGAGTCAAGGGGCTCCTCTGTCGGAGAAGGAGACGGCTCGGTCCCCATGACCGAGACCGCGGGACCCGGAATCCTGGAACCGCGCCGCCGCCGTCCGGAGCAGCTGCGACTGTCCGTCGTTTGAGGCGCTGGGAGCGGTGTGGACCGGACCTCTGTACCGGGACCCGCATGGTGAAACGGGACCGCGGCGTCTGGAGCTTGGGCTGGAGACTGGGGAAAACACGACTGAACTGGGGTCTGGGCAACACACGGCTGAACTGGGGTCTGGGCAACACACGGCTGAACTGGGGTCTGGGCAACACACGGCTGAACTGGGGTCTGGGCAACACACGGCTGAACTGGGGTCTGGGCAACACACGGCTGAACTGGAGTCTGGGCAACACACGGCTGAACTGGAGTCTGGGCAACACACGCCTGAGCTGGAGTCTGGGCAACACACGCCTGAGCTGGAGTCTGGGCAACACACGCCTGAGCTGGAGACTGAGCAGCGCGCGGCTGAACCGGAGACTGAGCAGCGCGCGGCTGAACCGGAGACTGAGCAGCGCGCGGCTGAACCGGAGACTGAGCAGCGCGCGGCTGAACCGGAGACTGAGCAGCGCGCGGCTGAACCGGAGACTGAGCAGCGCGCGGCTGAACCGGAGACTGAGCAGCGCGCGGCTGAACCGGAGACTGAGCAGCGCGCGGCTGAACCGGAGACTGAGCAGCGCGCGGCTGAACTGGAGACTGAGCAGCGCGCGGCTGAACTGGAGACTGAGCAGCGCGCGGCTGAACTGGAGACTGAGCAGCGCGCGGCTGAACTGGAGACTGAGCAGCGCGCGGCTGAACTGGAGGCTGAGCAGCGCGCGGCTGAACTGGAGGCTGAGCAGCGCGCGGCTGAACTGGAGGCTGAGCAGCGCGCGGCTGAACTGGAGACTGAGCAGCGCGCGGCTGAACTGGAGGCTGAGCAGCGCGCGGCTGAACTGGAGACTGGGGGCCGCGTGAGAGCAGGAAATCCTCCCAGGGAAACAACCAGGGAGCTGGGCAGGTTGGTGCAGGCACGACGATCCGACGAGGCGGAGAGGAGGAAACCGAAACCATCGGCGGTGCGACCGGCGCCGGCGTGGTGCAGCGCGCGTCGCTTAATTCGTCAAGCTTCATACTTCCGCGGGAGAGTATATTCGCCGTAAAAACAAGGAAAAAAAAAGTCACTGACCTGACCGGAGGCTAAGTGCTGGCTGGGTCCAAGTTTGGCCAGATTGTTCTGTCAGGGACTCGGGCAGACGGCGGACCCACATGCACAGCACGGAGACGATATTATAATCAACAAAAGGTTTATTCTTTAAGGCACGGTCAGACGGTCCAGGTCAACACAAAAAGGCTCGGCAAAAGTACAGGCAGGGAACAGGCAAAAACTCACGGTAAGATGATAATCCAGGTCGGGCAGGATACACGGTGCAAACAGGAACAAAACACGAGAGACACGAACACTCAGGGAACTCAAGAAACTAGGGACGCTCAACTCATTCTCAACTCAACAATCTGGCAAATGACTACGGGAACAGGAGGTGACTAAATACACAGGAGAGTGATTAACTGATTCAGTGCAGGTGAGGATAACGATCAGGTGGAGCAGGAAACAGCTGTGACAAAAACCCGGAAGTAAACTAAAGCAGGAACAGAAACCAGGAGACTATCAAAATAAAACAGGAAGTAGTGTTACACAGGACATGGCGTGAAATATGACAAGCAGGACATGACGTGAAACAGGGAACAACTAGAAACAAAGACACAGATCATGACACTTGTACGTTTTTTTTTTTTTTTTAATTTGTTTTTCTCTCATGCATGGTGTGGTTTGGTTTTTGATATTTGTTTTCCCATGCATGGTGTGGTTTGAATTCATTTGATTGAATTTTTCTATTGGTCATTGCCTGTTTTAGTTGTTAGTTTTTATCGCTGGCGAATGATTTAAATTGTACAATATCTATTATTTTTAAAACACTTTTTTTAATCTTCTGATTCCTGGTGATCTTCTCTTTCCAACGGGCCTGCACCGCCCTGTCACATATGTTTATTATTTTCTGACTCAAAACTTGGTTTTGTTCTTATTTTAAGTAAAATAGTGAAAAACGACTGAATCAAACTTAAACTGAACAGAACGGACAAATCCACAAAAGAAGAGAACAGTCTTTACCACGAAGACCCTCAGTGTGGATCAGTAGAACATCAGCCTCATTGTGTCAGCAAAACATTCACACCAAGCTCACACAGAACTAAAACATGGAGTCTGACCTTAGAGTCTCCAGTTGACAGTGACGACTCTCTAGAAAACTGCACAGATGCTTCACTGATGAATTCTGCAGGTTGTTGTTACTCAGGTCCAGTTGTGTCAGATGTGACGGGTTGGACTTCAGAGCTGAGAGCAGCGAATCACAGCTGATCTCTGACAACCTGCAGCCTCTCAATCTGAATAAAGAATAAAAGATGTGGATCAAAGCATTAATAATGAGTCAGATTTGTCCTGATCACTGATGTTTAGTATAAAATGAGCAGAGTGAATTTGTGCTTGTGTTGTTGTGTCATCATGATCTCACCTTCTACACATCATCCACATGTCAGCACAACATTCATACACCTGTTGATGTCAACACTGATTCACAAGCTGCTGCTGGAACCAGTAGAAAACCAGACATGTTGGATCAAAGACTTCCTGTGGTTCCTTTCATTCATCGTCTTCTTTCTAAATCTGAATTATTCTGTGTCGTCTGATGGAAAATATTCAGAATAATGTTTGGATCAAACTCAAAACTAACCATTATTGATGAAGTGAATCATCTTTGCGAACTGATCCCAGTCAGATGGATGTTCTCTCCTCTGGTTCAACATGGAACCTAGAACCTTCTGTAGCAACATGTCTGCAGCCTCATATTCATGCTCCTGTTTCCTGCTTGTGTCTCTACAAAGTGACATCATTGTCTGACAGGAAGCATCACACACAGGTTCAAGTGTTGCCTGTTGATGGAGACGAATCAGACGCCACGAAAGATCCTTCAAACATATGTAGACATGATTTACTCTGAGTCTCTGCTGCTGTGTCACAATTAAAGAAAAATACGTCACAAACTTCTGTTCATGAGCTTCATAGACTTTATAGAGTCACAACAAACTGTCAATCTTTCCTGCAGGTTTCTGACACAAATGAGTCTCTCTTCATTCTAGATTCAAGTGGAGACAATTGAAGTGACGAGCTGAAAAACATGAACCAGGAAAAACACTGACCCCAGAGTCTTCAGTCGACAGTGAGGACTCTTCAGTCCAGCACACAGAACCTCCACTGAGTCCTGCAGGTTGTTGTTACTCAGGTCCAGATGTGTCAGATGTGACGGGTTGGACTTCAGAGCTGAGACCACAACTTCACAGTGAGTCTCTGTGAGTCCACAGCCAGAAAGTCTGTGATGACAGAAAATATAAAGTCTATAAATGTGAAGTGACTTCATGAATGCTGATGCTGAAGCAGCTGTAGCTCAGTTGGTCTCAACCCTCACAAAGTGTATGTGTGAACGTGATCAATGAGCAGATAGTTTGGACAAAGCGTCTGTCACATCACAGTGATGTCAACATGTCCAGTTGTGGTGACAGGAAGCTGTAATGTGTGTTTAATGTGATGGAGGATGTAGCTGCTCTCATAACAACTGGATGTGTTGCTCCATGTGACAAAGTAGGTGAGAGCTCCACTGGTCCTCAGCTGTTTAGCTTCATCATAGACATTCTGACCCATGCTTCGGAACACATACAAACGCATACAAACACATACTAGTGCATGCGTTAAGTTAAGTAACTGCAGTCATCAATACTCACCAGGTAGGAAACCAAAAGGAAGAAGCAGCCAATTACTTCCTCATGACCTCATGCCATTTAATGCTGAGGCTAAGACAGATCAGGGCCATCTGCTACATGCTGTCAACTCATATCTCACAACATCACCTGATGCTGTATAAATTATAGGGGATTTCAATCATGCAGACGTAAAAATAGTTCTTCCCAAATTCCATTACCACATTGAATGTGCAACAAAAGAAAAACACTTTGGACAAGAACTACTCCAACTTCAAGAAAGGCTACAGATCAATCCCACAGCCACACTTGTCACTCAGACCACATGGGTGCAGAGCAGGAAGAAGCGAGAAGGTAGGTGGCCATTTTTATTAACAAGTGGTGGCATTCTGCATGTGATCGTCAAAAAGCGGATTTGCAGCCCTGACATCGAACTGCTGGTCGTGGAACTCGTGGGTCGTGGGTAACCATGCCATCCTCACTGCATCATATCCTACTTTCACAGAGTTTGTTAGCTGTCCTATAAAAGGTGAAAAGACAGTGGACCTGATTTTTGCTGATGATGTTAAGGAGGTCTACTGTTCCGCTGCCCCCCCACCCCCAGAAAAGTCTGATCACAGTTTGGTTCATCTGATGACACTACACGGCTGGTTTAAAGGCAGCCTGCCACCATTAAGACAGTTAAAAGGTGGCCAGATGAGGATTCCATGGCCCTGCAGAGCTGCTTTGAAGTCACTGACTGGAAGGCCTGAATGAAAAGACAGGGGACAGGGAGGCAGCTAGGAGTGCCTGGAAAGAGCTGTCAGTCAGTATCAGGGAGGAGAAGGATGCTTTCAGGAAAAAACTGGAACACAGATTTCAGAACAACAACATGAAGGAAGTGTGGAGGGGCATTAGGACCATCACTGGCTACAAGTCCAGCAGCCAGGTGACTGAGGGGCCCAAGGACAGGGCCAATGAACTCAATAACTTCTTTAACAGATTCCAGTTGGGACTTTAAATCCCCCACTGCTCACGATATCGCCCATCACACCCCCCACATGACTTGGCCACCACCTCCACAAATCATCACAACAGATCAAGTGAGAAAGGAGCTGAACAAGCTTCATCTAACAAAGGCTGCAGGACCTGATGGAATCAGCCCAAGAATGCTGAAAGTCTGTGCTCCCCAGCTACAGTATGTGGTGTCCTCCAACACATCTTCAACCTAAGCCTGCAGCTGGAGAGAGTTCCTCTTGGGTGGAAAAAATCATGCATTGTGCCAGTGAATAGGACGCTACGTCCCAGAGTCCTCAACGACTACAGACACGTGGCTCTGACCTCTCACATAATTAAGGCTTTTGAGAGACTGATCCTGGAGTCCCTGCGTTCACCCTCCAGTTTGCATATCAACCCCATCTAGGAGTGGATGATGCCATCCTACATCTGCTCCATCGAACCTGCAATTTAATTACAAATAAAGCTGTTTTTCAATAGGTTTGATTCTGCCTAGCCCCCAGTCTCCAACCACACAGCCCTCTCTTCACACCTCTCCAGTCCAGGCATCTCCTCCCAGTCCATTCTGCCCTTCTTCCAAACACAGCAATGGGACGCCCCCAACAACCCACAGCTCCAGACCAGTCACCACCCATCCCCCTCTGCCTCGCTTTGAACCAGGTCAGGAGGGGGTTAAGGAGGACAAAGGCCAGGAAGGCAACAGGCCCTGATAACATCAGCTCCAGGCTCCTCAGGGAGTGTGTGCAGACCAGCTCAGATGATCCTTTCCATATTTAATCTGAGCCTCAGCCTGGAATCCTGATGCTTTTCAATTGAGGAGAATCAAGACTCATCACACTGTATTATCTAGCTGTTCTCAAGAGTGGCAATCCAAAAGAAATTCAACTTTACATCAAGCACAAAAGTGGAATTCAAGGAGTGAAGACGAGCTCCTAAAAATAACACGTTACACAATAAAACGTTTTCTATGTCGTTTTTTAGGAACCAGTAGTTGATGTTTTCACTCTGAACATTTATATTCTGTGTGTGAAGTGTTTCTCTTTAACACTGAGGCTTCAGCTTCATGTTGCTGTAGAATATTAATGATCACATTAACGTTGGACTTACTGAGCCTTTCTGCAGTTCCTCACAGCTGGGATCAGTCTCAGTCGTCCCTCCTCTGATGTGTTGTACTGGTTCAGGGTCAACTCATCCAGAACCTCCTCTGACATCTGCAGCATGTAGGCCAGAGCTGAGCACTGGATGTCAGAGAGTTCCTTCTCTGATCTGTTCTCTGACTTCAGGAACTCTTGGATCTGTTGATGCACTGAGTGGTCGTTCATCTCCATCAGACAGTGGAAGATGTTGATGCTTCTGTCTGGAGAGATTTTTTCACTGTTCATCTTCTTCAGGTTGTTGATGATTCTCTGGTTGGTTTCTGGACTGTTCTCTGTGTGACCCAGCAAACCTCCTAAGATTCTCTGGTTGGACTCCAGACAGAAGCCATGAAGGAAGCGAACAAACAGGTCCAGGTGGCCACTTGGACTGTGGAGGCATTTCTTCATGGTTGTATTAAGGAACTGACTCAGAGACATATTACGAGAATATTTAATGAAGTTTTCCAGTTCCTCCCTCTTCCCGTTGGTGTAACAGTGCATCATGTGAACAGCAGCCAGAAATTCCTGAACACTCAGATGAACAAAGCAGTAGACTGTTTTCTGGAAGATCACACTCTCTCTCCTGAAGATCTCAGTACAGACTCCTGAGTGAACCAAGTCCTCTGTGACGTCTAGACCACACTGCTCCAGGTCTTCTTGGTAGAACATGATGGTTCCTTCCTCCAGATGTTTGAACGCCAGCCTCCCCAGCTTCAGGAGAACTTCCTTGTCAGCCTCCGTCAGCTCCTGTGGACTGGTCTCATGTCCCTCATGGTACTTGTTCCTCTTCCTCTTGGTCACAACCAGCAGGAAGTGTGAGTACAGGTCCGTCAGGGTCGTGGGCAGCTCTCCTCTCTGCTCTGTAGTCAACATGTGCTCCAGAACCGTAGCAGTGATCCAGCAGAACACTGGGATCTGGCACATGATGTGGAGGCTCCTGGACGTCTTGACGTGTGAGATGATTCTGCTGGACAGCTGCTCGTTGCTGGATCTTCTCCTGAAGTACTCGTCCTTCTGGGCGTTGGTGAAGCCTCGTACTTCTGTGACCCTGTCCACACACGTAGGAGGGATCTGATGGGCCGCTGCGGGTCGGGAAGTGATCCAGACCAGAGCTGACGGAAGCAGGTTCCCCTGGATGAGGTTGGTCAGCAGCACGTTGACCGATGACTTGTGTGTGACGTCAGACACCAGCTCCCTGTGGCTGAAGTCCAGTGAGAGTCTGCTTTCATCCAGGCCGTCAAAGATGAACAGAAGCTTTAGGACAGCGAGCTGCTCTGCTGGGACCTTCTGGAGCGTTGGATGGAAAACATGGAGCAGCGTGAGAAGGCTGTGCTGCTGATCTCTGATCAGGTTCAGCTCCCTGAACGACAGCAGAACCAGCACACTGACGTCTGGGTTCTCCCGGCCCTCGGCCCAGTCCAGAGTGAACTTCTGCACCGAGAAGGTTTTTCCAACGCCAGCAACGCCGTTGGTCAGAACCAGTCTGATGGGTCCGTGTGGGTCAGAGGAGGCTTTAAAGATGTCGTGGACCTTGATGGGAGCCTCATGGAGGGTGTTCTTCTTGGAAGCTGTCTCCAGCTGCCTCACCTCATGTTGGGTGTTCACCCCTTCACTCTGTCCCTCTGTGATGTAGAGCTCAGTGTAGATGCTGGTGAGGAGGACTCCACTTCCTGTTTCACCTCCTTCAGTCACACGTTCACATCTGCTCCTCAGACTGAGCTTATGTTCATCTAAAGCCTCCTGCAGAGCTACATCTGCTGAAGGAAAAAGAAACAACAGAGACTGAACTACAAGACGCACATGTCCTTTTTATGATTCACAAATAATTCTGTGATTTAAAAAATGTGACAAAATGCACAGAACAAACTGTGACTGCATCAAAGTCAGTCTTGTTGAAACAATGACATCAAACACAAGTTCAGTCTTACTTTGGACGGTTCTGGTCTGATGGCCAATCTGCAGTCCAGCTCTGGTTCTAGGTTGTTTCCCACACTGGGGACAGGAGGAGACTCTTAATGGTCCAGACTGGTCCCAGTATGAGGTGATGCACTGTCTGCAGAACCAGTGTCCACAGCTGATACTGACTGGATCCTTCAGAACCTCCTGACACACATCACAGCAGGACGGCTGCTTCTCCACAGGAACACGACTCCTCTTCTTCTCTCTGTCAACACATTAGTTCAGAACCAAACTGATGAGTCCAACACTGTAGAAGCTCAGATGGTCCAGAGACCAGGAAACGTGACCTACTGCTCTGTCTGAACTCAGCATCAGTCTGGTTCCTCTTGCTTCAACTCTCCTGCTGCATAAACACTAATCAGCTGCTTTTCCTGTCTCACATTTACTGATCTGCTGAGATTCATACACACTCAGCACTTGCTGTAGCTCCTTCACAGTAAAAGCATCGACTATACAGAGCAGCTTCCGTCCTCTACTGTTATACAGCCGAGCCTGAGGTCAGAACGGCTTGTTAGTTCTGGACCTGTAGGAACAACGTGACAAACCCTGAACTAAAAGGTCCACTTACTAATGAGTCAGAGCTTTCAGACTCTGAACAGTTCAAATGTTTATAGTGACAAAATTCTAACGAGGAGGTTCTGAGGTGTTTCACTACAGAACATCCATCAGGAGTTGGAGGATAGAAAACCCAAACTAAGATCCTTCTCAGTCTCTGCATCATCAACAGAAATCTATGAACAGCACATTTTGTATTCATCCTCCATCAGGTTAGTTCAGTAGAAACTGTCTCTTACTTTGTGTCTGAGGCTCCAGGTTCATTACTGAAGTGTAGAGGCTCACGTCTGGACCAGTCACTCTTCATAGACAGACAGCTGGGTCTTGTATTTCTGTCGCTGTAAACACAAACTACTGCTGCTGCAGATCATCAGGACGTTTCACACTTTGGATCAGATCTCAGATCAGATTCCAGCTGTTCTCTGTGATTGACAGCTCTCAGAAACACTAAGACCCAACAAATCATTTCTCTGTGTGTCATCAGTCATTTCATTGTGATTTTAATGATCACGTCTACACACATAAGCTTGATCCACAAGAACATGAACATCCTGGAAATTCATACATTCAATTAATAAGATCAGTGAGTCTGGATCAGTTCTTACTTTGTGTCTGAGGCTCCAGGTTCAGGACTGAAGTTTGGAGGAGTTCGTTTGGACCAGGCACTCTTCATAGACACACAGCTGGTTGGTGGAGAATCTGCTCTCTTCTCTTCCTCCACACAAATGCTCATCTTCTGAAAAAAACACAGATCCAGAGCTGATGCTCACTGAAACTAACATTGAGTCGGTGTGTTCGTTCGTCAAAACAATGTCGGACTCCGTAGTTTTCTCTGGACCCCTCCCCAATGTGACCAGCGATGACATAACCCCTGTCATCGCTCCACCGCTGGTTGTCTCGGTGGTGTCCTGCAAACGGTGTGGGCTTTGTGGCTAATTGGAGCACTTTTTGGGGAAAACCTGGGCTGATTAGAAGAGACGGCGTCCATCCCACGTTGAACGGAGCCTCTCTGCTTTCTAGTAACATGGCCATGTTGCTTAGTCTCCCCACTCCGTGACAACTCAGAGTGGAGCCCAGGACGCAGAGTCGCAGTCTTACACGCCTCTCTGCATGTTCTCTACAGATGCTCTGCATGTTCTCCACAGCCGCCACCCACTCCTAGTCTTATTTATCGCATAGAGACTGTGTTCGCTTCTCGACCACCTAAACTATACAAGTCACACAAATCAAAGAGACTTACCAGAATTGAATAAACATCAAAACAGTTCCTCTTACAGAACAAAGTAACAGTAAGTTAATAAAGTGTGGTTTATTAAATATCAGATCTCTCTCATCTAAATCCTTGTTAATAAATTACTTGATAAGTGACCATACATAGATCTGTTCTGTCTCACTGAAACCTGGCTGCAGCAGGATGAATATGTTACTTTAAATGAGTCGACTCCATTGAGTCACATAAACTATCATGTTCCAAGAAGTACAGGTAGAGGTGGAGGAGTAGCATCAATTTATAAATCAGATTTATTAATTACTCCTAAACCTAAACATACTTATAACTATAATATAACTATTATAACTATAATAGTTATGACTTGAGAGCCTCACTCTGAGTCTTTCTCACCCAGACTCTGAAACTCAGAAGCCAGTTGTGTTTTGTATTGTTTACCGTCCTCCTGCTCCATATTCGGAGTTCTTAACTGAATTCTCTGAATTCCTATCTGACTTAGTCCTTAGCACAGATAAAGTAATTGTAGTGGGAGACTTTAACATTCATGTAGATGTTGACAGTAACTGTCTCAGCACTGCTTTAACTCCTTAATAGACACTATTGGTTTTACACAGCATGTAAATGAACCCACTCATTGTTTTAACCACACCCTCGATCTTGTCCTGACATATGGGGTTGAAATTGATAATTTAATAGTTCTTCTCCAAAACCCTCTGTTGTCTGACCATTTCTTATTAACTTTTGAATTTAGCATAATTGACCTTACAGCAGCTGGAAAGAAATGTTACTATAGCAGATGTTTATCTGACAACGCTGTTGCCAGATTCGAGCAGATGATTCTATCATCTTTTGCCTTAATGTGTTGTAGATACACAGAGAACAGTCACCTTAATCCTTATGAACAGGTTGACTGTCTTGTAGATGATGCTGCAGCTTCTCTACGTACAATGTTAGACACAGTGGGTCCTCTAAAGAAGAAGGCAGTGAATCAGAGGAGGTTAGCTCCGTGGTATAACTGAGAGATCCACAGCCTAAAGCACAGGACTAGACAACTAGAAAGACAGTGGCGTTCCAACAAAATAAATGTAAACTGCATTGCATGGAAGGACAGTCTAATAAAATATAAAAAAGCACTTTGTGCTGCTAGAAAAACACATTATTCCTCCCTAATTGAGGAAAACAAAACCAACCCCAGGTTTCTTTTCAGCACTGTAGCCAGGCTGACAAAGAGTCATTGCTGTGTTGAGTCTACTATCCCCTTAAATCTCAGCAGCAATGACTTTATGAAATATTTTACTAATAAAATTATCATCATTAGAAAAAACATTCAGCAGCGACTTCTTCCAAACGACAGAAAGCACTGTCTAGATCCATCAACTTTAAATATCCTCTGTCTTACCTAGACAGCTTCTTCACCATAACTCATATGGAGTTAACCTCAAAAATCAACTCTTCCAAGTCGTCCACTTGTCTTTTAGATCCAATCCCAACCAGATTACTCAAAGAAGTTCTACCTTTAATCAGCTCGTACATATTAAATTAAATCAACCAATCTTTACATTTAGGCTATGTACCATAGCCTTTTAAGGTGGCTGTGGTCAAACCTCTATTAAAAAAACAACCCTAGACCCTGGAGAACTAGCCAACTATAGGCCCATTTCAAATTTACCCTTTATTTCCAAAATTCTTGAAAACAATCGTGGCTAAACAATTATCTGATCACCTGAGTGGGAATAACCTGTACGAAGATTTTCATTCAGGATTTAGAAGATCATCTTCTCATTTAGAAGAGAACATCATAGCACAGAAACAGCTCTACTTAGAGTCACTAATGACTACGCAGTTGATATTCAGCTATACAGTATATGTCCTTGGAACCAAATGACACAGATCAACTAGTCAAAATTCAGGGTTGTTTAAAAGACATCAAATCCTGGATGTTCCAAAACTTCCTTCAACTAAATTCAGATAAAACTGAAATTCTTATTGTTGGGCCTAAAAATCTGAGAGAGACACTACTGAGTCATATAGCCACCCTGGATGGCATAACATTAGCTTCAGATTCTACTGTGAGGAACCTTGGTGTCATCTTTGATCAGGATCTCTCTTTTACATCATACATTAAACAAATCTCCACAACCGCCTACTTCCATCTTAAAAATATAGCAAAAATCAGAAGCATCCTATCTCAGAGCGATGCAGAGAAACTGATTCATGCATTTGTTACCTCTAGGCTGGACTACTGTACTGTAACTCCTTACTCATAGGATGTCCTAACAGCTCCTTAAAAAGCCTACAGCTTATTCAAAATGCTGCAGCCAGAGTTCTGACAGGACTTAGAAAGAGAGGTCACATTTCTCCTACATTAGCTTCTCTGCACTGGCTGCCTGTAAAATGTAGGATAGAATTTAAAATTCTCCTACTCACCTACAAAGTACTCAATGATAAAGCTTCTTATTTTAAAGACCTTATAGTTCCTTATGCTCCCAGCAGAATGCTTCATTCTCAGAGCGCTGGGCTACTTACAAAGGTTCCTAGAGTCTTTAAATGTAGAACGGGAGGCAGAGCTTTTAGCTACCAAGCTCCTCTCCTCTTCGAGAAGCTGACACACTCTCCACCTTTAAGATTAGGCTTAAAACCTTCCTTTTTGATAAAGCTTATAGTTAGAGATGGTTCAGGTCACTGGCAATGATTGTTAGTCACAGGAACCATCTCTTAGTTAAGCTGCAACAGACAGACTGCTGGGGGACTTAATTTATACACTGAGCTCCTCTGTTTCCTTTTACCTCTTCTGTCCAAACACCTCCCATCTTTGTTCAATGTACCAACCAACCAACCAACCAACCAACCAACCAACCAACCAACCAACCAACCCACCAACCAACCAACCAACCAACCAACCAACCAACCAACCAACCAACCAACCCTCTCTCTCTCTCTCTCTCTCTTTGAGCACTGCACAGTTACCTTGATGTTCCTACTGTTGGGACAGAGAGAACCTTGTTCCTCGGTGAAGTTAACACTGTTTTAAATCTTTTAAATTCTGACGACCTCCTGTTTTTAGGCGGTCATTTTAACTGTACTGAAAATGACTTGCTGGATCGTAACCACATTGAACCTCACCCTGCATCGAAGCGTGTTTTAAAACGGGTTAGAGAAACTCATGAGCTGGCAGACCTTTGGAGGAGTCTCCATAATGCTGAAAGACAATACACTTGGTCACATGTGAGAGACAATATAGTTTCTCTGGCGAGATTGGACAGGTTTTATTGTTTTAAACACCAGCTAAACGTTTTTAGATCCTGCTCTATCTCACCTGTTGGTTTTACTGATCATGCCATGGTTCTGTGTCACGCTTATATTAACAAGATCAAGTATAGGAGCCCTTACTGGCATTTTAATACTTCCTTACTGCTTGACGAAGGTTTTAAGGATGGTTTTAGGTTCTTGGGTGGTGGGAGAATTTTAAGACCAGACAATCGGATTTTATAAATTTGAGACAGTGGTGGGACTGTCGGAAGGTGGAAATTAAGCAATTTTGTTTGCAGTACACTCTCAATGTCACTAGGGACATTACCAGATCCATTAGACATCTAGAGACCGACATCGTGAAACTGCAACAGCAAACAGAGTTCACAGGAAACAGAGGAAACATTGAGGTCCTCAAATCCAAACAGGCAAGTCTTGCCAGTCTACTGGGCACCAGAGCACAAGGGGCACTAATACGGTCCAGGTTCCAGAACGTCACGGAGATGGATGCCTCCTCCAGGTTCTTTTTTGGTCTGGAGAATAAGAATGGCCAGAGCAGATACATCCACAGCTTGCGGTCCTCTACTGGAGAGGAGCTGAGGGAACCTGCTGACATCAGGCAAAGGGTGGTGGCTTTTTACAAGGATTTGTACACATGTGAGTACACAGAGAATGAGCAATGTTTTCAGAATTTCTGCAGTGATCTTCCTCAGGCCTCTGAAGATGAAGCACTGGCAGAACCACTGTCCCTACAGGAATTGTGCATGAAAGCATGAAAGGGGGGAGAGCTCCTGGTCTGGATGGACTGCCGGTGGAGTTTTTCAAAACTTTCTGGGCTGAACTGGGTGTGTTTAATGAAAGTATTGCAAAGAACTGCCGGCCCCTCAGTTGCAGAAGAGTGGTCCTCACACTACTGCCAAAAAAGGGAGATTTGCAGGACATCAAGAACTGGCGTCGAGTTTCATTGCTCTGTACGGACTACAAAATCCTGTCCATGGCTCTGGCCAATAGACGGTGATGGACCAGGTTATCCACCGAGACCAGACCTACTGTGTGCCCAGTAGGTTAATCACGGACAATGTGATTTTAATTTGGGATATTTTGGAACTCTCTAGTTCATTGGGCATTGACTTAGGTCTGATTTCAATAGACCAAGAAAAAGCTTTTGACTGGGTTGAGCACCAATACCTCTGGAAAACTCTGGAGAGTTTTGGCCTCAACCCTGGTCTCGTAGCTATGATCAAGGTTCTGTACCAAGACATTGAGAGTGTGCTGAAAGTTAATGGTGGGCTGAGTGCTCCTTTTAGTGTGGGAAGGGGCATCAGACAAGGATGCTCCCTCTTTGGGATGCTGTACGCTCTGTCAATAGAGCCTCTTTTATGTAAGATCCGCTCGAGCATCAAAGGCTTGGTTTTACCTAACTGCACTGCAAATCTCTCTTTATAAGCCTATGCAGATGATATTGTTGTCCTTGTCAGCACAGGAGAAGAAATTGAGACACTTCGGCCCAAACACAACCAGATATCGGCCTCCAATATCTGGGTGTGTTTCTGGGTGATGATGAGCATGCCAAAAGAAACTGGGAAGGTGTGGTGGAAAAGTTTGAAGGGAGGCAGAAGTGGAGGTGGTTTCTCCCACAAATGTCATACAGAGGGAGAACCATTATTATTAATAACCTTGTGGCCAGTGGACTGTGGCATCGCTTGGCCTGTATGGAGCCCCCTACAGGCTTTCTGAACAGACTTCAGGCCATAATGATAAAGTTCTTTTGGGACCGACTTCAATGGGTGCCACAATCTGTCCTCTTTCTCCCCCAAAATCAAGGAGGCCAAGGCGTAGTGGAACTGCTGTTATGGGAAAAATTGTGTCTTCCTATGCAGTTATTATATGATTTATGACTTATGTTCTGCAATTAATATCTTTTGTTTTGTCTTACTGTATGCATTTGACATTTGACCTAGATTGTTCAATGGTTGTCTCTGCCTGATAGACTCTCAACTCTAGCTCCCAAACCCAAGGCCGGGGAGTTGTGTCTCTGTTGAGACTTGGTGCTCCTTTCTCACAGATAGTTGGACGTCAGCGATTCAGGTGTGAGAATGTAAATATCTTCACACACACTGCGACAGGGAGGAGATGGTGCATGTAATTTGATTGGGTTAGAAAGACATTCCACCCTAGTCGGACAGAGAAGCTAAAAGGCAGAAGCAACTTTAGGATCGTGGGCTCTTTGCATCACACCTTCGTGGTGTGTGCACTGATCTCCCCAGCTGGTTTTTGGTTTGTTGATGTGCACGATCAACATCCATGCTTTTTATTTGCTTTCCCCATTATTTTTATTTTCTTTATTATTTCAATAAATGGCACAAAAGGACAACTCTCTCTCATCTACTTCTTTATGGAAAATTTCCACCACAGAAATTGGCGTTGTCGGCAGGATCCCGCGGCAGGTCGTCTGGACGGTGTGACCAGGGACGATAGTCCTGAGGACTAGGGTCGCTCAGCCTCCAAACCTCTACAGACATTCAGAGCTGGGAGGACTGCTCACCCGTCTGGATCGCCTCTGACGAGATCCACGAACTTAGATTCAAACTCAAATCTTAATTTGGCTCGGCTCGGTGAGAGAGATTCCTTTGATTTGGGAAAAAACAAAAAGATTGGAACTTTTATTTTTAATTTAGCTGAAACATTTCAATTGGTTGAAAAAAAAAGAAAAGAAATCTTCTATTTGGTTGAAACACTAAATTTGATTAGGAAAATTAATTAGATCGGGAAAAAAAAAATCCCGATAATACATGTTCTTAATTAGGTGAAAGTCTGCTCTGGGTGGTGAGACGTCGGTTGCTAAGGGTTGGCTCGTGGAACCGAGCTTCCGTCTGTAATGAGGATACAGACATGTTATTTTTGATCTGTGCGTGGTCCACACGTTGGGGACTGAGTATAAAAGACGGCTTCTGAAAGACGGAGCGCGTTTGCAGAGTAAAGTATTTTCAAGATACGAGGGACCCGGGCCTAGAGGGGCCTAACGTTGAGGAAATACTTTGTGAAAGGCTCTGTCGCCAGATCAGGTTGGTTCCCTTTTTACGGAGACGTCCGATAAAAAGGCATTTTGGGAAGGTTCCGGCCGGAACACACAAAAAATCTAAGGCAGGAAACCGCCGGACTCTGAAAGACGGGTTCGGGGCAATTTGAGTCTTCACCACCAGACAGCAACCGTACAAAACTAAAGGTAATTAAAAGTAAAAAGTAAATATGGTTATTAGTGCGTTTCATGTTTCCATGAGTGGGAAACTGATTATGGGTTCAAAAGGAGAATCACTTAGTGTAAAAGACATATGCACCTTTAAAAGAAAAATTAAATACAAAAGATGAGATTTGAAAAAGCAAAACTATCAAAACTAAAGCCCTAAAAGAAACAAAAGAGTGATGAGAGTTACAGAAAAAAAGGAGATAACAACTCTGGGGAAGAATTGTTTGCACTCTGCCACACACACACACATACACATATCATGTCAAGAGCAAATGCTCCCATTGTTTCTGCTCTCTATCCTAATGCAGAACTGAGCGCGATGAGGGTAAATCCGGATCTGGACTCCTTTCCCACCATCAGCAGAAGAACCGAAGGAGAAGAAGCGCCGACCAACAACCAGAACAGGGTGGAAGCTCTGACACCACAGCAGCTGGAGGACACAGACCACAGCATGGACGCCTCACTGACTCCACAACGTCTGCAGCCATCACGTTCTGGGCTCATCAGATGAACCAGCTACTACAAGCGTGTGTGTCCGAAACAGACACCTGCTTATGACAATCAGCAAAGGAAAACAAGGACAGAGCAACAGCAGAGAAGACGTGCTCTGACACAGACACTGGTTGAAACAATAGGAGAGGCTTCAGACGTGATTGGCCCAATAGAGCTGCAACCGAGGATCCAGGTCTGTCATCGAGGAACAACTGTCCCATTGAAAGGCTTCACCCACTGGCGCTCACATCAGACTGATGGTTGGGGAAGGAGGAAGGTGACGGTTCCTTTTCACGTGACGTACAAGACGGTACCGCAAACATACACACACACACATTCATACACGCAATGAAGAAACACGCTTACAGCTGATACACGCTCAAATTCATGTTCATGCTTATCTGCTCGCAATGAAGAATCGCTTTTTGCTTAAAAAAAAATCCCACAGAGTGATTTTAAAATTATGACAAACAGCTAAATGACAACTGCTGCATGACTTTGCAGTCTGATGGGTTTACACTATTTCAATTTGAAACAAATTCAGTAATAATATCCTTCATGTTTCTAAAAATATTTGTGCACAATATAGGTTTGTCTGGCCAGAATATAGGAAACAAAACAGACTGTAGAAAAAAAACAAAAAAACAGACTATAGGAAGACTGAGACTGACTGAAACAGACTATTAATGAATATTAAAGGGAAGACAACTATTAGAGAGAAGTAATAATAATGACTGTACGTACCAGACTATTAAACTATTAAAAACTTATTCTTTCACTGTCTTGTGCAACATCTGACAGCAAGACACCTTAACATTCTTTTTTGCTTTCAAACTTGTGCCCAGTTAAATTTTTAGGAAGATCTTTAGGAGATCTTGTGTAGTTTAGATATTTGATTGATTTCCACTCCAGACGGAGTGCAGGTCACATCTACAGACATTCTAAATAATCCCTCTTTTCTTGGTGTTAACTTCAGCTCAGCTGTGCTCTTATCATTGGCTGCTGAGGGGGAGCTGTAACTGAGGCCCTCACACAGGCTGCATCACAGCCTGTTTATGATTTCACACACACACACTCAAACTGACCTCAACTTCCCTCTTTTGGGATGAACACAGGTCTGCGCTTGCGATTTCTTTTACTAACGAACAAAAAGATTTTGGGTTTCATTCTACAGTTCCACACGTCCCTCTGTGAAAACATGATGGAGACAGATGCAGGACGTGGGTCCTTTCGTGAACAGATGTCAACGGGGTGGAGACTGGTGAACGACTTCTGACCCCATGTGACGTATTCACCTACTTTGCATACTTTTAGAAAACTTTTTTTTATTCTGCCCGTTATGTGCAACAAACAGTGAACTGGGTGCCTCCACATTCTAATGACATATTACATGCTTTTGTTTTTATTTTTATTTTTCAGAGGACGCTCTGACCCAACACTCAGCCTTACAGGAAGCCCTGCTTCCCTGTGGCTCACACACAGACATGATGTAGGTTTGATCAGAGGATGTGAACCAGTGGTCATCACACCTAAATCTGAACACAGACCATGTAAACAACAACACCCTCTGAAAGGAAGCCATAGATGGTGTTACTGCAGACACCACTAAGCTACTGAAACATTGGATGCTACAGGCCACAAAGAGAGCCTGTCTAATTACAGTTTATTCAGACAAAGGTTATTTTCTGGGTCATTGTAATTACAGCTGATGGCAAACCCCATCTCACCCAACAGAGTTGAAGCAATTTGGAACCTGCCTAAACCGTGCACGTAAAAACAGTCTTTGAGGCCCCACTCAGGGTTCTGATGCAGACGTCTTCATCGTCCACCTCTTGTCTCACGTGGACGTCTGAGGCTGAACAACGTTCACTGACCTCATGCTTGCTCTTCAGTCGACTCCTACTTTGGGTCTTCCTGATCTGACCCTACGCGACCTTTCACTCAAACAGTGAATGAGAAATCAGGTTGTACGACTTCTGTTCTTTTGTCCTCATACTTTGATTCTTTTGGAATAGATCACATCTTTCTACAGCCCGATGGCTTAGATACATTACTACTTTGCTCAACATGCTGAACATTAATATCAAGAGTCTGTCTTGAAGTCTAGTGCTTTGCTAAGACACTACTCTGCTCAGGCTGCAGAGTTGATTGCGTTGACTGAAGCTGGTAAACTAGCAGAAGGAGAGTCTGTTACCATCTACACAGACTCCACAGATGCTTGTGACACTTTGGTTCTCTGTGGAAACATAGGAAGCTTTTGAAGTCTGATTGCAAACCTATCTCACATCATGATTAGGTTCTGCTTTGCTGGACGCTGTCCTGCTGCCTACAGCTAATACTGTTTGTAACCGTCCGACTCACAACATCAGTGACGACTTTGTTTCTGCCGACATGCAGCTGCAGACGCTGCTGCGAAGGTCGCTGCCCAACAACCCCTCCCTCTCCTGATCCACGTTTCCTCTCCTGATCCTCGTTTCCTCTTGTTCCCTCTCCAACTCTCTCTACCTTTCCTTCCTCTCTCCCTGTGCTTTAAACATTTTGTACCTCACAGGAACGCAGACTCTGGCAGACGAATGGTTCCACCTGTAGCCATGGAGTCTGGTTTGGGCCTGATGGCAGCCGTGCCGCCCAAACACCTTTTCCCCATAATTCAGATTTCCCAACAGGTGAAAACAGGCGCCAGGACCATTACACCATCCAACCAGGGGACTGGGCGATCGTTAAGGAGTTCAGGAGGAAGCACTGGGACTCAAAAAGGTGGCGCAGCCCCTTCCAGGACCTTCTGACGACCAACACGGCTGTGAAGATCGCAGAAAGAGCGACTTGGATCCACTCCAGCCACTGCAGGAAGGTCCCGGATCCGACAGACGACCCTCCATCTACATCTACACCACACGAGAAAACCACCACTAACGAGAAGAACTGAGAAGGACGACCCTCGCTGTGCTCACACACGCACTGAGGCGAGGCTGCGTTGACCGTTCAGCTAAAGGTGTGAGCCAAGCGCCGCCTGAAGCTGCGCCGATGAATCACACTATCAGACCATACATCTACACACACGCTCCTGAGAAAACACACACACGAGCAGCCTTGAGTTGCCGACGCTGGACGACGTGTAGACTCTTCACATCACGGGAGTGACAGTGACTCAGGCGACATTGGGAGGAAACCTGGTGGTGATAACAAATCCCAAGTGTCTCTGTGATCAGCTGATCACAACCTGAAGAACCCCAAAGAACTGTCAATACTTCAACACACAGGTTGGAAACAATCTAACGCTACTGTTCAACAGGACGAAGCAGATTGTTATGAGACATCAATTGTGACCTTGTTGCGTTAGACATTTTATGTTACTCTGATTATTGCCTTGATCATATGATGTTTCCATGTAACTTTACACAATACTTTTGAATGAGAAAATTTCACATAATTCACAACACTGAGTTTAAATATTAATTTGGTGTTTAATTTGCTCACAATCACTTTATTCACTGCTACAATTAGTTTTATCCTTCATCTACAGATGAAAGACAACACAAGCGGAAATATGCATCATCATTCTGGTTAAATCCCTGAATCTCCTATTCGCTCTAGATGCAAATGTGCAATTAAAGATCCGAAAGTATGAAATCTACCTTAAGATTATATGAAACAGAACCCCACCGGAAACCTATGGCTATCATACATTAATTGTCTTTATTACATTACAATCGAATGGCCGTAGACATGTTGTTAGCAGAGAAAAGAGGCCTTTGTGTTATGTTTGGAGACGCATGTTGTACTTACATCCTGAATAACACTGATTCTAATGGTACTGTGGCGAAGGCGCTCCACGGCCTTCAGAATCTCAGCTAACTCTGGTATAGGTTCTTTCTCTTGAAATTGGCTAGACGAAATGTCTGGAAAATGGAAATCTGTTCTCATGTCCACAGCTGTTTCCTTTATCATTGAGATGGCTGTGATTCTCTTGTTTGGTTTTTGCGTTATCCCACTGGTTAGAGGTCTCATCATGCGTGCGACCTCAGCAACACTCTCGTATCAAATAACACAATGCACTATGTTCAAAAAACCCAACTCTAATTCACTTAATGACTTTGACAATGATCTTAGGCTATCTGATCAAAAATATAATATGATACAAATATGATAATGAGCTTATTTTCTTTACATGCCAATACAGAGGTTATTCTTGTATAACTACCCACCAAAACAGCTCCCAACCTTTTGTCCCTAAGTTACTTGCATTTTATGTGAAGGTGTATTTTGACTCTTGATGAGTTAATACCCTTATTGTTTCATTTGCATGGGTCTTTTATTATTACAGAATGTGATGTTGACAACTTTTATTCCTTTATGGTTTGATTAATGTGTAATCAAAAGGGGGGAGTGTTATGGGAAAAATTGTCTCTTCCTTATTTCTATGTGTCTTCCTTACTTCTATGCAGTTATTATATGAGTTATGACTTATGTTTTGCAATTAATATCTTATGTTTTGTCTTACTGTATGCATTTGACATTTGACCTACATTGTTCAATGGTTGTCTCTGCCTGATAGACTCTCAACTCTAGCTCCCAAACCCAAGGTCGGCGAGTTGTGTCTCTGTCTGTTGAGACTTGGTGCTCCTTTCTCACAGATAGTTGGACGTCAGCAATGCAGGTGTGAGAAAGTAAAAATCTTCACACACACTGCGACAGGGAGGAGATGGTGCATGTAATTTGATTGGGTTAGAAAGACATTCCACCCTAGTCGGACAGAGAAGCTAAAAGGCAGAAGCAACTTGAGGATCGTGGGCTCTTTGCATCACACCTTCGTGGTGTGTGCACTGATCTCCCCAGCTGGTTTTTGGTTTGTTGAGGTGCACGATCAACATCCATGCTTTTTATTTGCTTTCCCCATTATTTTTATTTTCCTATATTATTTCAATAAATCGCACAAAAGGACAACTCTCTCATCTACTTCTTTATGGAAAATTTCCACCACAGACAGTGGTGGGAGTTGTACTGGAAGTCCAAAGTGTACAGTGTGAAAAGAAAAAAGGGCAGAGCACCGTCCCCCGTGCTGCAGACAACCACATCAGACACACAGTGCTTCAGCCTCACAAACTATTGCCTGTCTGTGAGGTAGGTGATGGTCCAAGCAGCCAGACGTTGGTCCACACCTGCCACCTCCAGCTTCCTCCTCAGCAGTGATGTCTGGATGGTGTTGAAAGCACTGGAGAAGTCAAAAACACGACTCTCTCAGTGCTCCCAGAGGACTCCAGGTGAGTCAGGGCCCGATGCTGCAGGTAGATCAGGGGTGGGCATTCCTGGTCCTGGGCCGCTGTCCTGCTGGGTTTCTCTCCCTGCTGATCACCTTCATCAGGTGTGTCACTCAGCTTTTTCACCTTCGAGGTGATCAGCGGTAACTGGGGCAGATAGAGTTGGTGAGTACACCTGTACCCGTGGTACAAAGTATGCAAAGCACTTCTCCTAATACCAGGACCTCTGCTCCTTTTATGCCCCAGTGGCTACAGGGATTCACTGGGAGCCTTAGTTATTAGATTCCATTGTCACAAAGTCTAATAAAGTCTAATAAAGCCAATGCCGTCGTCAAATGTCTTTGTTTAGTGGATGCAGGAAAAGTTCCATGGACTAGTCAGCCTTTCTACATGGCTTTATTATATATTTATTACAAATAAACAATGATAATGGAAACTCTAGAAAAGAGTTACATGTACAAGAACGGTGTAAACCAAGTTATTGTCAGCTAGAAATCAATAAAACTAAAGAAAGAGGTAGATTTCAGTAAGTTCAAGACTTCACTCATCCTCATATCTGAGCTGGTGATGGTTGTATTTTACTAAAATTATGTTGTTATGTTTCCTGCTCAATTTGATCATTTTAAGCAGATACAGAAAGAAATGATTATGGCTGATGTTTCCCATAGACAATCTATTTGAGGTTATACTCGCTGCCCTTTGTTTATTATGTTACATCGTGCAGCTCACTGTCTGATATCACAGAACCCATGTAATGATGGTGATATGGATGAGTGACTAGAGGAGCGGTAGGGACTGATAAAGCTTTAATACTAGTCAGTGGTGCGATAAATTAACTTCTCTACGTTCAGTTCTGAACAAATTTGTGTTGTTAAGGTGAATAAACAGGTTTAATTATAATCAGTAATTGATTCATAAAATAAATTCCCTGTCATTTATGTAGTTTCTCAGAGGAAATATGTCAGCCAAGATGCGCCACTTCCAGACATATGCACACTGAACCATCCGAACCATCTCTTAGTTATAAATTCAGATGCTGGTCAACCTCCTTAATACACTGAGTTACTCACTGTTCTTTTTTTTCTCCCTCTATCTTACATGCCACCATCGTATTTCGTGTTAATATAAAGCAGTGATCTGTAACGGCCGCTAGATGACGCCGTTACACTGCTGTAATAAGGCTGTGAGCGCGGATTGTCCCTTGCCGGACACCGTACTGTCGTGGATTCTTACGTTTTCTATGTTTTGTGTTGACAGGCGAGCTGTTGTCTTGTAATAGATAAAGTTCTGCTATCCATCTGGGGCATGTATTTAGTGGTACATTTGTATAAGACACTGCACTATGTTGTGGTATAGAAATGTATATGTTTGCGCTAAGCAAATTAATGTGTTGTTGTCACATAGAGTCGCCAGACAGTAACTTAGCCTCAGTTAAGTAGGACTGTTTTGTAAATGATATATGAATGTTTTCTGTGTGCATGAATATTTGGTATGGCTTTGTTTCGTTCATATTTCATTCAAGTGAGCGGATTAAATTTGTACGATAAGATGAGTTTCACTCTATGACCGATAGGTGGCGGTACTGCACCTTTAAGGATACTGTCCGCTGTCTCATCTGCGGTTCGTCTGTTAACTGACGTTTGCTTCCCTCCTGCTTGTTTCAGCTGCTGTCAGCGTGTCTGGCCATCGCTCCGACAGCTTTTCTCAACCAGTGCTGTAGAGGAGGGAAAGACAGGTTAACTAGCGGGTCAAGGTGCTGCTGTTGATTTGGGTGCAAACAGTGACAGACGCGACATCACACTCAGCATTTAAAGCTGCTTTGCTCACACTGAATTACACATTACCGTCTGGTATAAAAGTACACGCAAGCACACCACTCATGTAATAGTATTATTTGACAAATGCGACTGCACCTTAAAACTGACTATCATGACTCATTAGTAGAGTAACAGACATCAGATCAAAAAGAATAGAGACAAGGTTTATGATTTAAGGCCTAAATCCCAAAATAATGCTAGATGTTTTTAAGGTCTGAAGTAAACGGTAAATACAACCTTAACCATATTATTCCGAGAGATAAGATGCTGCTGCTGTAAAGACAGGTTGTTGGTTCAAGTCCTCCATACCCGTAGATGCTTTCAAGTCCTTTTTGTCCAAATAAACTGTAAATACAACATTGAACATGCCACAACCTGAACAGAGCAGTGGCTCAGAGGTTATGAGGTTGTTCTTGTGAAGTTAGGTTGAGGGTTCAAATCTTGCATGATTCTAGAAACTTTTGGATGCGGCTCTAAAAGTGTAGGCTTAAAAGCACGCCAGAAGCATCTCCAAGTGTGAAGGGTTCCTCAGTGGTGTAGTGGGTAAGACGATGAGCGTAAGTCGCAAGGTGTGCAGACCTCATGATTGAATCCTGGGCACTGCTGGTTCCTGGATCAAACAACAGTCCTGAAGGGACTCCAGGGGGGGCCGTGTCCTCCCTGCGTTTCCAGAGAGGTGGAAAGGAGGCCTTATGAAACTGAGAAATAAAACCAACTAGAATTTTGAATAAAACTAAAATTTAATTGACTAAAACAGACAGTTAAAGGTTACATACATGTTTATTATAGCACACAATCTGGATGGATGGAGGTTTGATCAATGATCAGTGTTTGTCAGAAGAACAGTGAATGAAAATTCAAATGAAATGATTAATGGAAAAATCAAGAAATAGGAGCAACACAACTATTTATCAACTGTAATAAGGGAGCTGATGAGAGACATTTTTGCAGGTTTTTTTAATAACAGAAGAAAATGAAAGATAATGGGAAAAAGAGGTGTAATGCAAAGATCACACAATCCACAAGTACATACATCTAATACTGATTTAATACATGAATCTGAAAATGAGACAGACATCAACAGTGACAACGTTTCTCTTTCTCGTTTCTGACAGGATCAAACTCTCACAATGACACATCACATAGAGACACTGAGGAACCAGACCAGAACTTAAACCCAGGATAAAGAGGTTCAGTGAATGTGGTGTTGAAGGTGTGAAGGTGGATCAGTTTGTCAGAGGAGACTCTGTAGAAGGACAGAGAACCAGCAGGACAGTCCACATACACTGATACTCTGTGAGACACAGAGGAGGAGATGGACGTTACTATGTTATTGTGTTTGACAGAGTAACCATCATCAGAGCAAAACAGACTCCAGGACTGATCGTTGTCTCCAAACCAACAATGTCTACTGGCTCCTTTCCTTCTAATTCCTCTGTAACTCACTGATATTTCAACGTATCCTCTCCACTCAACCTCCCAGTAACAGCGACCAGTCAGACCATTACTACACAGCAGCTGAGGCCAGTAGTCAAATCTGTCTGGATGATCAGGATATGACTGATCCTGCCAGATATGTGTCACGTTCCTGTTGTTGTTAGACAGTTGTAGATGTCTGTTCACTGTGTTTGTGTCGATGGTGAGTTGACAGAAATCTGATGGAGAGAACAAGACACAATCCAGCTGCAGTTATTGATCTATCATCAGTTTGATGATGACTCATGACAGTTTGAAGATGGTTGAATGTTGCTGATCTCAGTAAAAACACACTTACACTTGCTCAGACCTGGTCTCAACCATTGGACTCCACCAGGCTCCACCCTGAAAGGAGGAGGGGGTCAGAGACATGCAGACATGGACATTACATGGCTCTCACACACACATTGTTGTAGGATTGTGTTCAGATGGAGGCTTGTATGTAGGATGGACATTCAGCAACAACTAAGGAGTTGGATCCTTATCTTGGAATCTACGGAGCAGGAGGTGACGTGGAGAAAACCTTTGACTTCTCTATTTCACTTTATCACTTTTGGTGTCAGACACCTGCTTTCAGTCTCACTCTGTCACCACCAAACTAATGTGACACCACAGGAAGCAAAGTCTGAATGTGTTTATTATCACACACTCCAAGGTTGGGTTCTAAGTTCCTAAAGCTCCACATCCCTACTTGCTCCTCCATCAGACACTGTGTGTAGTTGTGTCCATACCTGAGAGTGTCCAGTCTCCAGTGTGGATCCTTGACTCCAGCAGACAGCAGCTCCACTCCTGAGTCTCCTGGATGATTGTAGCTCAGGTCCAGCTCTCTCAGATGGGAGGGGTTGGAGCTCAGAGCTGAGGCCAGAGAGACACAAGCTTCCTCTGAGAGCAGACAGCCTGACAGCCTGAACACACACAATGTTAAAGCACACTTACATACTACAGTTTGGATAAGAGGCACATTTGATCATCTACAGTGGAGATAAACACTAAGAACTGTTTAATAGGTTCCTGCTTGAAATGTGATCTGATCATCAGCAACGTGACAATGAGAGTCTGGAAAGTGGAGTCAGACACTGACAAACTTGATGAACAACCAGTAAAACAAAGATGGAAAAGTTGAAATCATTTCAAATCTTATTTATCATATGTAATTAAAGAGTTTACACAGAAATGTGAAGATCCTCCACAGTTTAGACTTCCTGTCTGTTTAATAACTTGGTTCTGTAGTTTGAGCTCATTAAAGGTCTTTACAGACAATGTGAGTGTGAGTGTTGTGAACATTTCTTAGATGATGTTTAGCTTCATGAATCCTGACCTGAGAGTCTCCAGTCGACAATGAGGACTCTTCAGTCCAACAGACAGTAGCTCCACTCCTGAATCTTGCAGGTTGTTGTTACTCAGGTCCAGTTCTCTCAGACTAGAGGACTGAGAGCTGAGAACTGAGGACAGAGCTTCACAGCTTCTCTCTGACAGGTCACACACACTCAGTCTGAAAGATGAAGATGTGGGTTAAGATGGAAATGAAACCATTCAGTGTCTCATGGTGTCGTCATGATTTTCTCAACAACATCTTTGTGTTTTTATTATGGTTCAGTGGTTTGTTCCATGTCGTCTTGATGGAGACAGAACCAACAATATGATCCTGATCCTGACTGAAATGTTCCTGTCTAAACTCTGATAAACAAACTTCAAGGTCTCGTCTGCTCTTAATGGTCGAAGCTTCAACATCCAGTTTCTCTGTGTCTGTGTTCAGACACTGGACAGAGACAGAGGAGGAACTTTCTCACCACATGTTAAATGTGTGGTTAGTGGATCTCACAGCACAGATGCTGTCATTCACCTGGATGTGGCTTCATCTTCTCAGACCATGTAGTGATTTAAAGAGAAAGTTGGTGCAGCAACAGTTTGGTTCTGCTGAGCAGAGGTTTCTCCTTCTGCTCTGTCATGTGTCTCACACTCACTCTCTTTGAGAACATGTTCAACTCAACGATCATCTAAAGACAACTGTCAATAAAATAAACTCATTTAACTATTAAGCTCACAAAGAACTAAAACATGGAGTCTGACCTCAGAGTCTCCAGTCGACAGTGACGATTCTCCAGAAAACCACACAGATGATTCAGTGATGAATCCTCCAGGTTGTTGTTACTCAGGTCCAGTTGGGTCAGATGTGACGGGTTGGACTTCAGAGCTGAGACCAGAGAATCACAGCTGATTTCTGAAAAACTGCAGCCACTCAATCTGAATAAAGAATAAAAGATGTGGATCAAAGCATTAATAATGAGTCAGATTTGTCGTTATTTCTGATGTTTAGTATAAAATGAACAGAGTGACTTTGTGCTTGTGTTGTTGTGTCGTCATGATCTCAGCTTCTACACATCATCCACATGTCAGCACAACATTCATACACCTTTCAGCACTGATTCACAAGCTGCTGCTGGAACCAGTAGAAAACCAGACGTGTTGGATCAAAGACTTCATCTGGTTCCTTTCATTCATCGTCTTCTCTCTAAATCTGAACTATTCTGTGTCGTCTGATGGAAAATGTTCAGACTAATGTTTGGATCAAACTCCAAACTAAGCATTATTGACGAAGTGAATCATCTTTAGAACTGAGCCCAGTCAGATGAATGTTCTCTCCTCTGGTTCTACATGGAACCTAGAACCTTCTGTAGCAACATGTCTGCAGCCTCATATTCATGCTCCTGTTTCCTGCTTGTGTCTCTACAAAGTGACATCATTGTCTGACAGGAAGCATCACACACAGGTTGAAGTGTCGCCTGTTGATGGAGACGAATCAGACGCATCTAAAGATCCTTCAAACATGTGGAGTCTCTGCTGCTGTGTCAAAAGAAAGAAAAAAAGGACATCACAAACACACAAAAAACACTGACCTCAGAGTCTCCAGTCGACAGTGAGGACTCTTCAGTCCAGCACACAGAACCTTCACTGAGTCCTGCAGGTTGTTGTTACTCAGGTCCAGATGTGTCAGATGTGACGGGTTGGACTTCAGAGCTGAGGCCACAACTTCACAGTGAGTCTCTGTGAGTTCACAGCCAGAAAGCCTGTGATGACAGAAAATATAAAGTCAATAAATGTGAAGTGACTTAATGAATGTTGATGCTGCAGCAGCTGTAGCTCAGTTGGTCTCAACCATCATAAAGTGTGTGTGAACCTTGTGTCCAACGTGATCATTGAGCAGATAGTTTGGACAGAAGCATGTGTCACATCACAGTTATGTCACCATGTCCAGTTGTTGTGACAGGAAGCTGTGATGTGTGTTTAATGTAATGAAGGATGTAGCTGCTCTCATATCAACTGGATGTGTTGCTCCGTGTGACAAACTGAGTGAGAGCTCCACTGGTCCCCAGCTGTTTAGCTTCATCATAGACTTTCTGACTCATGCTTGAGAGCACATACTAACACATACTAGTGCATGTGTTAGGTTAAGTAACTGCAGTCACAATACTCACCAGGTAGGAAACTAAAAGGAGGAAGCAGCCAATTACTTCCTCTTTTCAAAACCTCATGACCCCATTGTCATGATCCACCATACAAAATGGCGGATCAAGTCCGTGAAGGTCAATTTGGACCAAGTCAGAGCCAGTTCTGGCCATAAATCAATGAAAACAGTTTGTTCATTAACACAAAACACTCCTTTAAAACTAACAAAATACACCAGGAGGCAAAACACATATAATAACCTAACCAAAACAAAACACACTCAAACACTCAGGCAAAACTCCCAACGTGGCTGAGGCATGGCCTGAACAAAAAGAGGCTACTACAAATCATGAATCTAAAGACAGGTGCCCATCCTACACACCACTGAGCAGAAAATATCCCCCACCTCCAAAGAAGGAGCCAGTGTTCCAGTTATATCTTATCAGAACTCCCCTCTTTGCCTTCAAATCCATAGACAAAGTGATTGCACAGGTGCGAGCCTTGCTGCAGCATGCTTTGACATGTTAAGGTGTACCCTCTCTGATCACTGTTCTTCAGGACAGTTTTTTTTGTCAATTCCTACACTTAAATTTATACGTTTTTTGTGTGTGTGTGTCCTGTTCGGCAGTCGAACAAGCAGCATGTATTAGGCAGAATGTCGTAGTGTGATGAACAGTTTTGCTTTTATGAGCAGAGTATATGAGAAATATATGTACTCTTCAGGGGGTGCATGACAAATCAATTAAGCAAACAATAGGAAATAAATAAATAAATAAATAAGGATGCACCTTAGGCAGATACATCTATAACTAAACAACTGCTGTACTGTGGTTTAAGATGAGAAGTAGCGCTGTTTCCTCAAATCCAGCTGATTCTCTCACATGATCCAGACCTGCTTCACTAAACCATAACAAACTTGGACCACAGCATTTTATTTTGGGATGATGAACCTGATACAGGAACCCTGGCGACTGGATCCAGGAGGAACTTTCTATAGGACGGTACTGATAGATGCCAAATCAACCCACGACGTCAGATCAGGCAAGACCAATATCTCTGACTTCACTGTTTCCTCAAAGCGCTGAAAGGAGCCGTCCAAATTCACTAGTAACTTTAGATATTTAGAGGTTAATAACAAATGCTCTTATCTCTTCCCCAAATTCATCACACTCTTAGGTATTAAGGTTCATTCATCTGTTCATTTAGTGTTCATTTCCATCTACATACATATGTTCATTGATACATTCATATGAAGCCGTTAAATTCACTCAACACACATACCTTCATTCACATTTTTTTATTTGTTCATTCATTGCTGGTTGTTTTTGTTTCTGCATTTATTCCTATCCATTTATTCATATATCCTGTAGTATTAGTATAATAAAATGTTAAAAAGATCTGTTTTTGTGTTCATTGTTCTTCAGACAAGAACAAAGGTCACTGACACTACGACAGGAAATCATGACAGACACTGATTTGGTTTTATCAAGTAAAAATTATTATTAATATTATTTATTCAGGTTCAGCTCCCTGAATGACAGCAGAACCAGAACACTGATGTCTGGGTTTTCCCAGCCCTCGGCCCAGTCCAGAGTGAGCTTCTGCACCGAGAAGGTTTTTCCAACGCCAGCGACGCCGTTGGTCAGATAGAATGCCTACGGAGCAGACAAAACTCACTTTGCGAGGACTGCCTACGAGGCAGTCGATTCATACGCTGCTGTACCTGATCGGCTGCCTTTGTTTTACTAACGGGGCCGTTACCTGCGCACCACAGGGGGGAGGCACACTGAGCCACTTCAACAAAACCTGTGTTAGTCTGTGTTTATCAGTCCTGACACAGGCCTGACAGAGGCTGTGGTCCTCTCATGGAGACATGAAAACACACAGAACCAACACTGGTACTGTGGCGCCCAATAGGCCCAAATAAGGTCTGAGGTCTGTCAGAAGGAAGCACAGAATCATGTGTGTTCCTGTGCGGTTCTGTTACAGAAAGGAGAGCGCGCTCACTTGTATTCAATGCATGTAAATGAATCTGCTCAGCCACAGAGCGAGTGAAGCTGCTTCTCTCGAGTGCTGAAATGGGCCACATTGGAGTTCTGACTCTGTAAAAATGATTGTATGTTTCACGTGGAAAAAAAGACATAAAAGTAAAAAAGTTGCAGGTCTGTCAGAAGAAAGTACAGAATCTTATCTGCTCCTGAGTGTTTCTGTTACAGAAAGGAGAGCGCGCCCACTTGCATTCGATGCATGTAAATAAATTCAACAACAACAGCTCAGTCAGAGTGGCTAGATCACTGTCGTTAGCTTCATAGCTCATTAGGTAGAGTGCTTGTCTTGAGATCCAAAGGTTTATAGTTTGATCCCTGGCCTCAGCTCTAATGATGGAAGTATATTCTTTGCTCTGAAAAGAGCAGTAAGTAATTGAAATGTATTTACTCACTTTGTGTTATTAATTTTTACTTATTCATCCGCTGCTTCCAGGGTTTTCTATTGTCATGTTTATTTAGTGCGTGATTTTGGTTGGGTCACATGCCTTTTATTATTTGCATTTGTGTAAAAATGTTTTTTTATTAACAAATGTCCCAAAAGAAAACACCTCAGGTGTGTTGATGTCTCTCAAAGATGGCAAAGTGAAACAGAGTTTCACACAGGTTTTGTTGAAGTTGGTCAGCTCCCCCCACCACAGCTCCCAGCTCCCCCCTGTGGTGGACCTTTTACGCAACAAAGGGAGCAATTCACACCTGAGTTAGGATGTCAGGTATACCTTCGCAGACCTTTGACTGCCCTTTAGGTTCATGAGGGGAAAAAAAAAAATCCAGGTAGTGTTAACTCATTAAATTGATATATGGATTAATTAAAGCTAGGTTGTCACTTTAAAGAACATGTTGCCCCAACTTCAAGGAATATTAATGTTTCTGCATTAATATGAAATTATTGATTCAAATCTGCTACATTTAGGACAAGCAAAAAATTCTCATGAAAGATTTCCTGGTTTTACTGGCCCCAGCAAGATGCTGACATGGTAAAGTACTATCAGTCTTGTCCTGAGTGCCAGTTAACATTCCCAAATAAGAAAGGGCTCCTCTAATTAGTATGCCCATTATTGACACACCCTTTTCCTGCATTGCATGGACATCGTAGGACCATTAGAAGAGAGTAAGGCATGCATTTAGCAAGGGGTCTGAATCAAGAAATCCTGAAGCTTTTTCATTGAGGAGACTCAAGGCTCGTCACACTGTATTATCTAGCTGTTCTCAAGAGTGAGAATCCAAAGGAAATTCAAACTTAAGACTGAAGACCAGGTCCTAAACAAAGAACACAAACAAAGATGTTTTCTAAGAACCTGTAGTTGATGTTTTCACTGAACTCTTAGAGTTAAAGAGAAACACTTCACACACAGAATCTGAGGCTTCAGCTTCATGTTGCTGTAGAATATTAATGATCACATTAACGTTGGACTTACTGAGCCTTCCTGCAGTTCCTCACAGCTGGCATCAGTCTCAGTCGTCCCTCCCATGATGTGTTGTACTGGTTCAGATCCAACTCATCCAGAACCTGCTCTGACATCTGCAGCATGTAGGCCAGAGCTGAACACTGGAACATAGAAAGTTTCTTTTTTGATCTGTTCTCTGACTTCAGGAACTCTTGGATCTGTTGATGGACTGAGTGGTCGTTCATCTCCATCAGACAGTGGAAGATGTTGATGCTTCTGTCTGGAGAGATTCTATCACTGTTCATCTCCTTCAGGTTGTTGATGATTGTCTGGATGGTTTCTGGACTGATCTCTGTGTGACCCAGCAGACCTCCTAAGATTCTCTGGTTGGACTCCAGACAGAGGCCATGAAGGAAGCGAACAAACAGGTCCAGGTGGCCACTTGGTCTATGGAGGGATTCATACATGGTGCTGTACAGGACATCATCCAGAGATGAATTATCATCATCATCATCATCATCATCATCATTCCAGTCTTTCCCCAGAAACGTCTTCCATTCCTCCATCTTCTCGTTGGTGTAACAGTGCATCACGTGAACAGCAGCCAGAAACTCCTGAATGCTCAGATGAACAAAGCAGTAGACTGTTTTCTGGAAGATCAAACTCTCTCTCCTGAAGATCTCAGTACAGACTCCTGAGTGAACCAAGGCCTCTGTGACGTCTAGACCACACTGCTCCAGGTCTTCTTGGTAGAACATGATGGTTCCTTCCTCCAGATGTTTGAACGCCAGCCTCCCCAGCTTCAGGAGAACTTCCTTGTCAGCCTCCGTCAGCTCCTGTGGACTGGTCTCATGTCCCTCATGGTACTTGTTCCTCTTCCTCTTGGTCAGGACCAGCAGGAAGTGTGAGTACAGGTCCGTCAGGGTCTTGGGCAGCTCTCCTCTCTGCTCTGTAGTCAACATGTGCTCCAGAACCGTAGCAGTGATCCAGCAGAACACTGGGATCTGACACATGATGTGGAGGCTCCTGGACGTCTTGACGTGTGAGATGATTCTGCTGGACAGCTGCTCGTGGCTGGATCTCCTCCTGAAGAACTCGTCTTTCTGGGCGTCGGTGAAGCCTCGTACTTCTGTGACCCTGTCCACACACGTAGGAGGGATCTGATGGGCCGCTGCGGGTCGGGAAGTGATCCAGACCAGAGCCGAGGGAAGCAGGTTCCCCTGGATGAGGTTGGTCAGCAGCACGTGGACCGATGACTTGTGTGTGACGTCAGACACCAGCTCCCTGTGGCTGAAGTCCAGTGAGAGTCTGCTTTCATCCAGGCCGTCAAAGATGAACAGAAGCTTCAGGACAGCGAGCTGCTCTGCTGGGACCTTCTGGAGCGTTGGATGGAAAACATGGAGCAGCATGAGAAGACTGTGCTGCTCATCTCTGATCAGGTTCAGCTCCCTGAACGACAGCAGAACCAGCACACTGATGTCTGGGTTCTCCCGGCCCTCGGCCCAGTCCAGAGTGAACTTCTGCACAGAGAAGGTTTTTCCAACGCCAGCGACGCCGTTGGTCAGAACCAGTCTGATGGGTCTATGTGGGTCAGAGGAGGCTTTAAAGATGTGGTGGACCTTGATGGGAGCCTCATGGAGGGTCTTCTTCTTGGAAGCTGTCTCCAGCTGCCTCACCTCATGTTGGGTGTTCACCTCTTCACTCTGTCCCTCTGTGATGTAGAGCTCAGTGTAGATGCTGGTGAGGAGGACTCCACTTCCTGTTTCACCTCCTTCAGTCACACGTTCACATCTGCTCCTCAGACTGCGCTTATGTTCATCTAAAGCCTCCTGCAGAGCAACATCTGGCGAAGGAAGAAGAAAAAACAGAGACTGAACTAAAAGACCCACTTGTTCTTTTTATGATTCACAAATAATTCAATCATTTAGAAAATGTGAGAAAATGCACGGAACAAACTGTATCACAGTCAGTCTTCTTGAAACAATGACATCAGACACATGTTCAGTCTTACCTTGGGCGGTTCTGGTCTGATGGCCCATCTGCAGTCCACCTCTGGTTCTAGGTCGTTTCCCACACTGGGGACAGGAGGAGTCTCTTGATGGTCCAGACTGGTCCCAGTATGAGGTGATGCACCGCCTGCAGAACCAGTGTCCACAGCTGATACTGACTGGATCCTTCAGAACCGCCTGACACACATCACAGCAGGACGGCTGCTCCTCCACAGGAACACGACTCTTCTTCTCTCTGTCAACACATTAGTTCAGAACCAAACTAATGAGTCCAACACTGTAGAAGCTCAGATGGTCCAGAGACCAGGAAACGTGACCTACTGCTCTGTCTGAACTCAGCATCAGTCTGGTTCCTCTGGCTTCAACTCTCCTGCTGCATAAACACTAATCAGCTGCTTTTTCTGTCTCACATTTACTGATCTGCTGGGATTCATACACACTCAGCACTTGCTGTAGTTCCTTCACAGTAAAAGCATCGAATATACAGAGCAGCTTCTGTCCTCTACTGTCATACAGCCGAGCCTGAGGTTAGAACGGCTTGTTGGTTCTGGACCTGTAGGAACAACGTGACAAACCCTGAACTAAAAGCTCCACTTACTAATGAGTCAGAGCTTTCAGACTCTGAAAAGTTCAAATTTTTATAGATACAAAATTGTGTTTCACTACAGAACATCCATCAGGAATTGGAGAATAGAAAACACAAACTAAGATCCTTCTTAGTCTCTGCATCATCAACAGAAATCTATGAACAGCACACATTTTGTCTTCATCCTCCATCAGGTCAGTTCAGTAGAAACTGTCTCTTACTTTGTGTCTGAGGCTCCAGGTTGATTACTGAAGTTAAAAGGCTCTTCTTTGGACCGTTCACTCTTCATAGACAGACAGCTGGGTCCTGGAGGTTCTGCTCTTTGTCTCTGGTTCTGGACTCTGCAAACACAACATGTTTTTATTCACATGACATCAGTCACTGATCAATTCTCGGATCAAAGTCATTTCTGTGGCTTTAAACACAAACTACTGCTGCTGATCATCAGGACATTTCACTCTTTGGATCAGTTCTCAGATTCCAGCTGTTCTCTGTGATTGACAGACGTCAGAAACACTGAGACCAAACAAATTCATTTCTATGTGTCATCAGTCATTTCATTGTTCATTTTAATGATCACGTCTACACACATGAAGTTGATTCACAAGAACATGAACATCCTGGAAATTCATACAGTCAGTTTATGAGATCAGACAATAAACTATGATGATTCATATCAGTGAGTCTGGATCAGTTCTTACTTTATGTCTGAGGCTCCCGGTTCAGGAGTGAATGATAGAGGCTCACATCTGCACCAGTCATTCTTCATAGTCACACATCTAGATACTGGAGACTGTGCTCTGTCCTTTTCCTCCACACAAACACTCATCTTCTGAAAGAGCCACAGATCCAGAGCTAAAAACCTGCTGCTTAAAACATTACAAACACTACAAAAGCAGAAAAAGTGAGAGTTCAAGTCTCGTAGTGATGCAGAATAGTTTAATCAGTGACGTGTTACAGATGGGATCAGTTCACAAGCAGAGCTCCCCAGTCCTAGTGTGGAGGGACAGCAGCAAGGAGGCTGGGTGCGCGGGAAATTGACTGAAGAGAAGTTTAAAAAATTGTTTTTTTGCTAAGTAGTCTAACTGTACTGTACTGCTTTGTACTGTGCCAACACATACTGTTCTGTACCTGTATTCTTGCTCATCTGTACTGCTGTTGTGAGACGTCATTTCCCCACTGCGGGACTATTAAAGGTTTCCTTATTCTTATTAATTCCATTCAAAAAGTGAAACTTGTATATTATATTCATTCATTACACACAGACTGATATTTAAAATGTTAATTTAATTTTTAAATACTGCTTTCATTGACCTTTACACATATTGAAACAATGCTTTGTATTTACAGTATAGGTATATGTGGAAACAAAAAATATAAATGAAAAAGGAACGACTTTTGGAAACTTTTAGTGTGGAAAACCTGAACCAAAACATCTTAACCAACCATCTCCATACATTAATCAACTCATCTACATGTGTCCTGAATCGGAGTTGACACTGATTTTTAAGTTCATTGTAGATACTGCTGCAGGTCAATTGGGTGGAACTGGAGAGAAATCTACATTAAACATCTGTAAGGATGTTTACTGGTGTCTGTTTTAGCCTGGAGGGAATTAGAGGAGGGGTGTTCTGTTGTGCCGTTTGACACTAACTGTTGAACACACACACCGAGTAAATGATACTTAAGCCAGTCACGTTTATAGCACACATGGCTACATACTTAGCCTAACACAATGAGTTCCTCTACCGGAAGCAACACCAGCAACTCCTCACATCTGGTTCTTGTCAGTGTTCGTTTGACAGAAGTGGATCGTGTTTCTTCTTCCTCTACATTAATAAATGTAACAGTGACGTTGTTAAACACTCACCACCTCAACGTTTCTTCTTCCTGGTGTTTGTTTAACTTTTCCTCCTTCTGCTCTGTGCTCTCTATATGGAGTTTCGATTTTGCTGCTGGGTCACGTGATCACTGAGGCCCCGCCCCCTCTCTGTTTACAGGAAACCAGTATAGCTGAAGCAGCAGAGTAATGAGGAAGCAGCAACGCTACAGGATGACAGAGATCCTGAAAGGAAAGAAACCAAAGCTGGATTTGAAGATGTTGGCTGTGAAGACGTGTTTAAGTTTGAGGACAAGACGGAGTTATCAGGGTCTTTAACCTTAAACTAGGACTTTGTATCTTTTCTAAACAGGACTGTAGTAAAGTCAACAACACCAGGATGTAACAGGGTGTTTGAAGTCTCCTGCTGCCATGAGATGCTTTGGTGTCTTTGACCACGACCCAGGTGAGTTTAATACACAGCACTGGTGTGAGTCCCATTATTCACCAGCACCAAACTATCAGATGTTTCCTCAACATGTTATATTCTGTTCTTAGTAACTTAGCTGCTGGTGAGACTAATCTAATAAAACTGTAATGTTCAAGTCAATATATATGATATATTATTTACTTAAAATGTGCTGTTTTACTGTATGTTAAATCAGAGCAAAGAACAAGGATTTTCAACCCAGCATTTGTCTGGCTGTTCCACTATTTCATGTTCACATCAGTTACAGTGTCAGGTAACGAGTTAAGCAGGGTATTGATACTGTAAAATAAGGATTATACAATAAGTAAATATGCATTATGATTCAATGAGCTGTGAGAAAGTTTCTTCATAGATTGTGTACAGGTGCAGAAGGCAGCAGAGGTCACGGTTCCTTCTTAGAAGGTTTGAATGACTCCATCCATCAACTGGATCCTTTGACTGATGCTCTTGTTCTTTATGGGAGGAGACAATCAGCTGATCCAGGTTTGCCCTGTTCTTGTTCCTGAAATGCTTCAGAAACAGGAAGGGCATTGTTTGTAGGAGTGCAGCTCCATCACAGAGGAGGAGTTAAACCTGTTCACTGATGCTGTTAAACTGACTGTTTGTCGTCCAGGTGAAGTTCTACTATTAGTGTGTGTTTCAGAACCAGATGTACAGGGAGGATGGAAAAGTAGAACCAAGCTGCTGAACCTGCACTGTCTGGGCTGCCTTTTGATATGTTTTCATTATTTCTGCACATAAATACTTTATGTTCTACTGTGTTACTTTGTATGTACTATGTTCTTCTTTGTTTATGCATGTTCTCTCATGTCTGTGTGAGTTCTCTCCGGGTTCTCTGGCTTTCTCCCATAGTCCAAATTCATACATTAGGTTAATTGGCCACTCTCCTTTGCCCGTAGGTGTGAGTGTGTGTGTGAATGGTTGTTGGTCTCTGTGTGGCCCTGGGACAGACTGGTGACCTGTTCAGGATGAACCACGCCTTTTTTCCCTGAAAGGGAAAAAGCGGTGGAAAATGGATGGATGAAGTGAAAAAACTGTTATGGTGATTTTAAGTGACATCATTACAGTCTGTCATTGAGGAGCTTCACACCAAGGCCATGAGTAATCTACTGTAGTGATGTAGTGTTATTCAAACATCTCCTGCAGGACCCTGCTAGCTCTTCATTAGTGTGATCATGACTCTATGTGAACACAGACCAGACTCATTGTTTAACAACACTAATGATTTACAGTAACTGTCCGCAGTCTCACTGTCCCTGGACGTTCACTGGTGTGGGGTGGAGGGGAACTTCTGAAGTTAAGCACTAACTCGTTCTCTTTGTTTTTCCAGTGTTAAGGATCAGGTGGTTGTTCTTACACCAGCTCACAAAGTCAGAGATGAACCCCCTGTGCTCACCCCCCATACACCGCTAACAATGATACTGATTTACCTCTAACATGAGTGAAGTACTGGATAAATATGGTAAAAGTAGCAACAGTGAAAGTTGAAATTGTTGTTAGCTCAGCTGCTTGGTTAATACTGTATGTACATGAATGTAGAGATGAACCCTGTACCTGAAAAATAAAAGTTCATCCTATTTGAAATCCGTTTGTCAGCAGATACTCTTTATTTTGTTAATCCCACACTGGGAAAATTAAAGTTCATATATAGTATATTATTAAATAACAGCAGTGCATACAGCTAAGATTAGCATGTCTGTGTATCAGTGTAGTGTCCCAATATAAAGTTAGTAAACTGTAAAATAATATTGTTCACTAAAAGAGTGTGTAGTAAATTTACAGCTGCCAGATTGAAGTGGACAAACTCAAACAACCACTACATTAACGTTTGAACAGATACATCTCAGATTTATTACAAGTGGTGACATAATATTATCAGCAAGGAAGAAAGGACAGAGCAGCGGTGAGAAGTCGCCTGGTCTCCTGTGTCATGAACCAGGCTGTTCCTGTGTCTATTAGGTTGTTATGTTCATTTCCTGTTTTATTTTGTTGTTCCCGGTCTTGGTTCCTGTCTGCTTCAATTTAGTTCACTTGTCATGTGTTTACTTCCTGTTTTATTTCCATGCACTTCCGGTTCTGTCCTGTCTTGCCTAGTTCACCTTTGTCTCCTGTCATGTCATCACCAGCTGTGTCTCTTCATCAATCACCTCCCTGCATTTAAGCACCTGCACGTCCCTTTGTTCTCTGCCAGTTTGTTGTTATCGAGCACCCGGTTTGTCTGTCTCCCAGCCAACTCAAAGTAAGTCGACGGTGTTGACCTGTGCCTGGTTTCTGACTCTGTTTGCCTTGTCCTTGCCTGTACCTCTGCTTGAACCCTGAGTTTCCTGGTTCTGACAATTGCCTGCCCGACTCCTGTTTTGCCTGCCGTCTTTATGCCAAATAAACCTGGCTCATTCTAAGTTTGTCTCCCGAGCTGTGCATTTGGGTCCTTCATCCCTGTCTGCTCACGGTGCGCCCCGACAGTCTGCAGGAGCGTGAAGCCTGAGAACCCCAACGTCCATGACAACAAGTCATCCATTGGTCCGTGGGGCTCTGCCCCTCTAAGCCTGAGGCACGAGCTTATAGACCCTGATCCTATGTCAGCTAGACGTCTTGTTTCGTTCTAACTTCTGACCTGATACCAGTGGCCAACAATAAGTGTTTACTCAAAAGTAAATGTTTGTTTCCTGGAGTCTATCCCAGACATTCCTTAGACCACGACTCTGCCAAAATACAAGGGTTATAGAACAGTCACTGCACCTGAACAGAACAGATTGTTGACTACCTATATAATAATATATGATACATGATGATATAAAATATACTACAAGTGAGGCAGACGTTCATGCATGAACAATGGGACTTATGAAAGACAAGGCGATAAGAGAAGCCTGGACGCTGCACCCAGTCAAGCAAATGGTGAGAAGAAACCCAGCAGACAGAGCGCCCACACAGCTTCAGTTTCAGGAATACAGGGGACTTGGACTGAGTTGCCCCCAGGACCTTAATAATTAATTCATATTATTGCATTAATATTGAACTATTCATTTAAATCCGCTACAGGTACAAAGTGTGCATTGAGCTGTGGCAGAATGGGTCAACGCTGTGTGTGGCAATTGGCCCTTTGCGCCACTAGAGGCGCTGTTGTTTTGTTTTCTCCAAGTTCCCTCTTGTGTGTGTTGTTTGTTTGTGTCATTTCCTATCATGTCATTGTGTTCATGTAGGTTTGAGTATTTAAGCTCTGTCTATTGTTCCAGTTGTCTGTTTTTTGTTTGCTCCTGTTGATGCAACTTGTAAGTTAGTGTTTTATTATCATGCAGCACCATCATCTGTTTTTCTTTTAATAACAGGAAAACTAAAAAGGCTGTTGTTTGGAGCGGTGTATTTCATGGCTCCCAATGCTGGACAGCTAACACACTTAGAGGACCTGTACCACCATCAGCCTCTCTCCCTCATGCTCTACTCCACTAAGGTGTTCTATTACTTGGACTATGTCTCTACCAGACCACAACAGCCACATGACAACATTCCTATGAATGATGAGTTCACTGTCATGGTTTTGCTCATCTGTGTGTAGACATCTAGTGGCCACATGTTGTCTGAGCAGCTTCATAGTCAATTGTGGAAGTAATATTTGTGTATGAACAGCAAGCAGCCTGGTGTTTAACTGGATCATAGCTAACAGCAACAAAACACAGGCCCAACTGTAAAAGACTGGCCATGGTTGTTCATCTGTTGCCTTGTAAAGCACAGTGGTTGTTTGTAACAATGGCGTTTAAAGCCATTCATGGGTCACCCCCCAAATGAGCTACTGTGCCTGAACACAGGATCTTTAGATTATTACTCTGAAGATTGTAGAACACATGCATGATTGTAGAATATTCTAAGAGTCAGAACTTATTCTTCATTCTGAAAAACACAAGTTTGGGCCGTGTAATGGAAAAATTGTTTCTTCCTTATTCTATGCAGTTGTTATATGATTTAGGACTTATATTCTGCAATTAATATGTTTTGTCTTACTTCTGTTTTATGTATTTGACAGTTCACCTAGATTGTTCAATGGTTGGGATGGGCAAGGAATCAGGTGGTGCATGCAGTCTGATTGGGCTACACAGACGTTCCACCATAGTCGGACAGAGAGGTTAAAGGGCAGAAGCAACTTCAGGATCGCGGGCTCTTTGCATCACACCTTTGTGGTGTGTGCACTGATCTCCACAGCTGGCTTTTGTTTTGTTGATGTGCACGATCAACATCCATGTTTTTGATTTGCTTTCCCCATTATTTTTATTTTCTTTTAATTTTTTAATAAATCACACAAAAGACAACTCATCTGCCTTTATTACAAATTTCCACGACAGCTGTACTTCTTCTATTGACTCCTGTGGTCTGACCTGGTGACAGTCTGTTTCTGTTTATAACTGGTAGTGTTGTCACGATACCAACATTTTGGTACTGGTACCAACACGTATTCTGATACTTTTGATACTTTTTCAGATTAAACAGAGAATGCAAAAAATGTCCTGAATGACTAAAATCTTGGATCAATAACATATCAAAATAAAATACTAAATACTATAAATCCTGGACCGCGACGCAGCGAGAACATCCAGCTGTTGACCACAGGGATCCGGCTTCGGGGGCATCCAGAAGGAGCTGCAGACCGGTCCTGTAGTGCACCCTGAGCCGAGCTGAGCCATTCCAGCGTGTGGAACGCAACCATCTGTATGTCAGCAAGGCATCAAGTTTCCATACAACGGTTGATCAGGGCAACATTAAAGCACAGTTCGCATCAAGAGCAGGTTTATCTGATGTTATCAGAGCCATCGACTGGACACATCGCTATAAAAGCACCGTCACAGGATGAAACATGAGTCAACAGGAAGCATTTTTATTTCATCAACGTACAAATAATAAGTGACGCACAAATGCAGCTAGCTAAATGAAGCTGGTTCCAAATCGGTGGCTTCCTGGTCAGTAAATAATTTAACAGCCTTAATATTAGTTCCTGTTCCATATAGAACCTGTGCGCACCCAAAGTACATCCTGTCTTCAGCGTCAACATTAGTCGTGGAGAGTAATTTGAAGTGTTTGTGAGAGTATGACTGAAAAGGAAGTTAGTTTGATTAAACAGGAAGACAGTTTAACAGATTATTCATTGAGGTCAGTGGCTACACAAGGACAATATCTTCCTTTCTCTTAATTCACCAGCATTTAGGAGGGAGTGACCAAGAGTGGGGTATGTTGGAGGCCTTATATGCATGTTTCTGTTCCATTATAAACTCATATGAAAACTGCAGATCAAGGGAAGTGACATCTAACATCTAAGAATACTTCAAGAGTACCTCCAACGCTCAGAACTGCTCTTCCTGGTCGTCCACAGTACGCATGTGTGCTCTGGAATCAGCACCAGGACACTGTACAGGCACAGACAGCAGCTTGAAATTGGACCACTGGCCGATACACAAATGTCACATAACAACTTGACAAACATCATCAGTGAAATCCTTCAAACCACACCAAACGCAGGTGAAAGCTACGTGTTAGGATAAATACACAAACTATCAATGTATTAATGTACTCTATGGCTTTACATCATTTTAATATTGCTGCCTATAACAATAGACTGCTGTGGAAACAATACAAAACTTACAGTATACCCCATTAAAACACATTAAGGAAACCACTAAAATAATTATTCAAAGTTCCTTACTGCTGCTGCTGAATGACAGTGGCCTAATAATTACTTTCTAGGAGCTTAAAGGAACCCCACATTCCACTAACAGAGGACCCACTGAAGTACTGGGTCACCCACAGGGTTTTATACCCACACCTTTATGAGCTGGCAATGAACATTTTGTGCACACAGCTTCCTCTGTGCTCTGTGAGAGGATTTTCTCTAAGGCTGGTGAAGTCGTCAGCCAAAGACAAAACGGGCTGAAGCCCAGCACTGTTGAAAAAATCCTGATTTTAAATAAAAATCTGTAAAATATATCCCATGTATTGATTTTAGATTGGCCCTGTTTCACAAGCACAGCCCCTCTCACTTTATACTTATTATTAACAATGTAACACTTTTCACTCTATCACAAAATGATCACAAACAGTTATTACGCTTTTTATTATGTACATATTGAAGTACAGCAAGGACAAAGAGGCTGGTTGAAGTAGATGATATACTTGCAGTTCACCACCAGATGTCACTGTTCTGTTTTAAAGCCCCGCGAGTAAGGTTAATTTTTCAATCAGATGAACCCTGTGGAAGCTTCATGAGGCTTCAGCTGCCATTCTTAGTTTCAACTACCACTCCAGCCCCCGTTTTGCCTAAATTTTGATCTTTTGACCAATCTGTAAATATCCGTACAAACCCCTTATACTTCATATTAACTATATTATAGAACTCTCTAACCACATTAAACTGCTCTGCTGATCTTTTCCCCTCCTCCAACCTGGCAGAGGAATCAGGTGAGTACTGGAAACTAAACAGCAGTGAAAATATTAATAGTGAAATAATGTCTTAAACCAACAGGCCTCTCTCTTCAATGCATTTAAACGGGCCGAGACACCCAGCATTTGCCAGGTAATCCTGCAGTGGTTCTGTGGTTTGCAACAGGTCAACCACAGATGCACATTCTGACACCTGAAAATTAGACAAGACAAAGAAGGAAGACATTTGAAGACGTTTAAGCTATGCTAGGAAAACTTACATACATACATGAATATTCATTCATTCAGAATTGTCACGGACTCAAGGTAGCGGACCCACACGCACAGCGGAGACAAGGCTCAGTGCACAACAGGGTTTATTCGAGCTCGTGGTCAGGCAGGCAAGGGTCGGTACACAGGTAGATCATCGGTAGCAGCACAGACGAGGATAAGGCAAACGGATGTCAAAAACAGGCAATGGTCAGACTCACACAGGCAGACGGGATTATCACAGGCTGGGCTGGAGACGAGGTCAGGAACAAAACAGGATCAAAAAGCACGGCAAGGTAAAGGTAAGAATGCTGGAAAGTTGAACGGGTGAATGAACAAACAATCTGGCAAGGTGCTGGGCTTAGAGGTGGTGCTTAAATACAAAGTGAGTGATGACTGATGAACTGCAGGTGTGTACAATGACCGGGTGAAGCAGGAACAGCTGTGATGAAACGTAAACCGGAAGGTGAAGCTAGAACCAAAAACAGAGACCGGGAGATTACCAAAATAAAACAGGAACTACTGTGCTAAAACGGGACACAACAAGAAACAAAACCTCAGATTGTGACAAGAATCTGCAAGTCTGAAGAATGCTTTGCTTTTTTGAAGTAGTTAATCCCAATTACATTTGCACTGGGAGGTACAAACTACTTGCAATAAAATTACAATAGCAACAATATAATTATAAGTCACACAATCTATGTGGTCCCTGCATCTGGAGCAACACTACTAACATCTGAGCCCAACTAGTGCTCCGGTCAGTAGACAGAATTTAATTATACCTACTGTATAGTCATGTCGTCAGTGGGTTGGTTCCCTCTGGTTACGCTGTCCCCAAACTGGTTTCCTCTGGCCATGTTGTCACTGCACTCTTGCTGTGATGCAGTGGATTGGTTTTCTTTGGCTCTTCTGGTTAAAGGAGAACTAGAAACATGCTGTGCTGCTGCAGTTTGGTTTCCTCTGGCCCTTGTAATCATATAGTTGCTGATTTGACTAGCAGTTGTTCTGTGGTCACTGGAAGCTGTAGCATCAACTTCCATACAGATATCCTCTGGATCAGTGTTTTTAAACTAAAACACAACAAAAATGAAAATTATTATATCAATAACACAAACATGCCAGCACACAAGCAGGCTCTGGTCCCTTGCTAAAACAGATTATGGCTTCACAACATTATTTTTTTAACAGCTTACCGGAACTGGAAGAACGCTTGATTTTTTTATTTAAAAACTTTATGAATCATAAAGCCATTCAGTTCCTGCTGTCACGCGCAGCAGTTTGTTTCCACATGGCATTAAGAGTTCAGTGCTAAAAAAAAGATAAAATTCAATGTAAAATTACACAGCAATAAATTCATAAATTCTAACATACATAGCCTAAATATAATACCTGACATCTTCAGGAAGCCTGTCCTTGAATGCATCTCTTATCTCTGCAATGACAGGCGTGCAGTCCCATATTTTCCTCATTTCAAAAGCACTTAAGATATGACCACTTTCATGAAGCCTTCTCCTGGTTTGGTGCCTGCAAACTTCATCCCATGCTGGATGAGGTAATAAAATGACATCCTTGTTGAAGGTCGGATGATTCTGAGTTGGAGGCCTAAAGAGTATTCACATACAGAGACATTTATGTTTCTGTTGTTAGCAGTAGCAGCAGTAGTAATAATAGTCCTGCAAGTATCATTAGAATCATGATTACAATCAGAATTAGAAAACTTTATTCTACCATTGACAAGTATGTTAACTGTCTGAAGGTGTATTTACAGACACAGATCGAACCTAAAAAGACTAATGTATCAAAAAATAAATAATTTTTAATTCAAGTCAATTTATACTAGACATTAGTTTTGCCAAACAATATCACAATGTTATCACTGGAACCAAAATTAATTATAAAATTAATTAACACAAAGTACATTGTAGCTAATGATTCTTCACTGTACCCCTTTGAAATAGGATTTTTACAAGATTTCAATTAGGAGATGTTAGTAACCTCACCGTCCATTGCTATGACAAGTTAAACTGTTCATTTCTAATATTGTCACTGCTTCTCACAGCAGTGAGGCATTGCCCTACATAATCAAGGTTAACTAAGTTATTATGTTAACGGCTAATGAAAAGTTTAAAAGTCGCAATAGCTTTAGTGTTAAATCCTTAAATAAAATAAAAAAACACTACACCGCCCCTCCCCCCTCTGTGGGCGCGGGGGCATCTCCTAGTGGGCTCCCTACGGACCGTGGGTCCTCGGGCTCCACTCTCTCAGGCCGACCCTCCCACCAGTGGGAGTGTTTGCCCCTGGTTCTCATGGGGCGGACAGCGTTGACCCCCGGTGGCCCACTCTGGCCTCGGGTGCTGTCTCTGTGGCTGCTGCAGCTCTGCCTGGGGGGCTCTGTGTGGGCGGCTTGGGTCGCAACACCTGCCCTTCTGGAACTGAAGGTGTGTGGGCTCCCTGGCTGCTAGGATTCTTTCCTCTGCTTGTTGGAAGGGCGTAGTGGCCGAGCTCCTCCCATCACCCTGGCTTCCACAAGTAGCATTGTTCATGCACCAACGTCTGCCTCACCCTTTGGGTGAACAATGTTAAGCTACAGCTTTACTAACCTTGTAGTGGGACACTCAACACCTGAGCTGATAAACAGGCTTTCTAAACTTGGCTGTAAGTATTACTGATACTTATCACTACCAATATAAATAATGTGTGAATATGGAAGTTGTAATGTTGTGATGTCAAGGCTTTTATTAAGTATTATGTGATTATGTATAATAATGCATATGTGTATGTATGTGATACATGTATATGTTTGTATGAGTGTGTGCACATACCTTGATTGGTATTAAGGTTAACTAAGTTATTATGTTAACGGCTAATGAAAAGTTTAAAAGTCGCAATAGCTTTAGTGTTAAATCCTTAAATAAAATAAAAAATAAAAAAACACTACATTTAGTTTAAATGAGAAGTAAATGGGATTCAGAACCAGAATAAAAAATACAGTTATTTAAATCTATGCTCTTAAATATAGGCAGTAGACACATGTAAACACATGATATAATCATCCAGAAAATAATAATTCCTTAACGAGTAGCCAGCCCAAGAAAGAGTTTATTTGAAAAATGTTCAGGCTTTCAGTGACGGAGACGTGATTCTGTGATCCAGGAATCTCAACACACTTACAACAAACCGCAAATATGTGTGTGTAGGGAATTAAGTTTTAGAAGATCACCTACCTACAGTATAAAAACAAACCCTGGACAATTGTCATATAATTTATTTCTGAAAGGTTTTATCACAATAATTTTTATTATGTTGCAGATTAGTTAGGATAATTTGTCAGGCAGAGAATAAAAAAAGAAAAAGAAACATTTCAATGTGCTTAATGTAAAAGGAGCTCTGCATTTTCAAAACAAGCTTGATGCAGCTTAAGTGTATATGTTACATCTGAACTGGGTTAAACTTGTCTGTCTTGCTTAGTGAGGTGACCACCGTGAACACGCAACACTGATAATAACATAGAACTAAAAAAGGAATTTTTATATGATAAAACATAATAAAACCATTTCATTTTATTTCATTTCAACCCCTTTCAAATCAGACCATTTCAGAGATGCTACTAACTAAAAAAGATTTTTTTCTTTCCTCCAGCTTCTCCTCAAGGCACTGAACAGCGATGGGGTCCACACTGGTGTCAAACTTGTTAGCAAACCAGTGACCATAGTTGACCAACAAATCTCTGCTGCACCGTAAATACAAACACCACGCACATATACTCCTGTACATGGTGGGTACAGGTTCTCCTCCAGTAACAACCATTTTGCCAGTCTGGTTCTGCTCATCATGTCGGTGATGTCGGGGTGGGATCTGGGCACCTCTCCAGGTACACCAGGCAGTCGGACAATCGTGGCCCAGAAGTGTTCATCTGGGGAAAAGGAGTCCTCTGACCAAGCTAGTAAGTCTTTGACTACAACTGAGGAGTTTATGTGCAGAACAAAGTCTCATGACAGGACAAAATAGGCGCTGCCAGTGAATATCACTGTGTTGTGTGGTGGTGGGGCCTTTTTCTCATTTGTTTGGACTGTTTTTTTTCTATATTCAAAGTCAGCATCAGCATCTTTCACCTCGTAGTGAAAACCGTACCTGTCCTTCTTAAACTGAGGTGGCCTGTATGTCTCCAACATATTAGAACCATTCAGCTTCTTTAATTCTGAAACCAGCTCATTGTTGGGCCTGAGGGGGAAATCTTGAACACAAAGGTTGATGACGTACTCCCACTTCACTTCTGACTGCAAAAGGTCCGACAGACAGTTCAAATCGGCTTTTAACCGAGTGAAACAAGCATAGACGACATCCTCCAGCATGGAGGCGATGAAGACATTGGGCAAACACTGAGCCAGACCTTCCATAGCTGCTTTGAACTGAGCTGAAGACTTCAGATCGTAGTGGATGCAGTAGACGTTACTGGGTGAGTACGTGGCTCTGATCAGCCTCTCTACCATCCATGGATATTTATGCACAACCAGAGAGTAAGCGATGGGAAAGTTTTTTTCTTCCACTGAAACAGACACATTATCATAACCTCTGACCTTTCGAAATAATGAGCAGTTTAAGGTGAGGTTGATCAGATTTGCATCGTTGTCCTCCACAATGTGTTTCTGTCTGATAGTCAGAGATTTATACACCTCCACTGGGTCCAGGTTATAGATGGATCAGCAGTTAATATTGTACCTGTGAACCGTCTTAACATCAACAAAAGGAGCTGTGGGACCTGGACGTTTATTGTACTTGACATAGATTAGCAGCAAGACACAACAATTCAACACAGACAAGAAAAACTTGGTCTCCCTTCTTCTCGTCCTCAGAGACAAAGCTTTAATTTTCATTCTGGGATGAGAGAACGAAACCAAACCATAAGTTTTATGTTCGAAATTAACCCACAAATTAAATATTTAATAAACCATAAAATTAGAAACTCTTAACTCACATACACAGGGTCCAGATGTTGATCAGTAGTTTAAATCACGTCAGACTGTAGAAGTTGTAGAAATGAGGATGCATTTTAGGTGAAAACTGTTCTGGCTTCAGACAATGAAGTGATAAATATTTTATTTCTTTGAGGAAAATGGGCAACTTACCTTCTGTTAGAAAAAACAGTAAGTGCTCATTCACCTTCCAGCCCTAGTACGTGAGCCTAATGCGTAAAAACGGAGAAAGACGGTCTCCTGAAGCTAAAAAGCAGGTTTTGAATGTCACAGAATGAAAATAGTTGCGTTTTCATTATTTTAATATGCAGTTGGCACCAGTCTCCTCCCACTTTGTCTCCTGATATGCTGATGGCACAGTGCCACAGTGCAGATGTATTGAACATTAGAGCTTGGATTTGTATCACATTTAAATCCTATTTGATGTGTTATTAATTTGTTAATGTGTTTTATAGAGAGAGAGCGATGCACATGCTCAAAAGTGATTGAGAACCATAAATGTTCTTCTAAATGAAAACACTTTGTGTTTAAGTTTGAATTTTTTTTACTGTAAAATGGCCACAAAAATACATGAACGTGAAAATTAGCAAATATATATTTTTTAAAAAAATGTCTTCTCCTCCATCGTGTTTATTTGTAATGTATCATATAAGACATGTTCAGGTGTAGTGCAGTGGAATGGTGCAGGTGTAACAGGAGGAACTCAGGTGTTGATTATAAACAAATGCAAATGTTTTTCTTGTTATACAGTGATTTGCAGCAGTGGAGCTGTGGTCTATTAGTCACAAGCGGTGGTTTGATTCTATGGGTTATGTCCCAAAGTGTCACGACACTGAACCCAAAATTGTCCCTGGAGTGTCAGCTTAAGCTGCATAGCAGCTCTGCCATGTGTGTGAATGGGTTAATACGATGCAGTGGTAAAATTAGCGTTGAGTATCGGTAAAGTAGAAAAGCGCTTGACGTGTGCAAAAACATTTATGAATGTCAGTTGTGTGTGACAGTGAATGAAAACAACAGCCCACATTAAAATATTTAAAACTGTTTTTCCTGGTTGGAAAAACAGGCATGACATGAAAGATAAGCTGTGACTGTAAAATCGTAGTCAATAAATAGGTTTTGAGAAACTCGAGAACGTTGAACGCTGTTCTGTTGCTGAAAAGATGCCAAAGGATGATAAGTTGGTGACGTTGACTCAGACAAAACTGTGACAAAGATTAAAAAGATAACAAAGATTAAAATGTTGACCAAGGTAAAAACTATAAATCTAATGGAATTGGATTGCTTTTATTGTATTAAGATTTTGAGGGAGGGAGTGTGGGTATTTATTATACTGTAAACTATTCTTATTAACTACTAATTATTCAGTTGCTTCAGTTACTGAAACTAGCTGATGAGTTGAATGTACAGTATAGCTGATCAGATCTGCAAAGCAAAAGGTGCAGAGCTGAATGTGCCCAAAAAAGCAAAAGCAGTTCGATTTCAATAAAAAAGATTCACTCATTCTGCACATGTTGTTATGACCGTTCATTACAGGCTTTGCCTATTGCTGCCTATTGTTCTGCTTATTTCCAGCCTGTTCATCCAGTCATGTGATTTCACCACCTACATTCCATCAGTCATTAGTTGGTTACTTATAACTTACTTTGCCAGATTGTTAGATCACGTTTACTGTGTCAACTCTCCAGTGTTCACTTCATTAAATCCCTCCATGCACCAGTTCTGCACCTCGTTTTTTGACCTTGCCTTCCTCGCTCCCTGTCTGTTGTGATTTTGGACTCCTAGTTATTGAACCAAGCCTGGAGATCGACCGCCTTGCCTCATCCCTGTCTGTACCGTTCTACTTCTATGCCACTCTGTGTAGCGACCTCTGCCTGTCTGACCAAGAGCCTGCATTAAACCTCCACAAATATGGGGTGCGAATGTAAAAGGAGCACCGATAACATGTTTTCTCACATTTAGTTAAATGTGCAAAAGTCTAAATGTAAATGTTAAAAGAAAATGTTGAATGTAAATGTTAAATATAAATGTAAATGTTAAATCGAAATATCAAATAATAATAATAATATTCATGACATGTACATCTAAACTCCACCCGTACCCTCAAAGCGCTCGTAATGCTGATCTCAGATCAGTGACGCGTCTCAAACACCTCAAATAGCCTCCAGCTTGTGGATATTTTTGTTCTGATTATTCTGGTGCTTGGTGGAGTTGTTTTGTTTTTTCACTATGGCCAGGCTTATCTGAGCACTTTAGGGCTCGTTACGAGGAGTTTTCCTTCGCGAGGCGCTGGAACATGCTCTGCTCCCCTCGCTCGCCGAAGCCTCAGCTCCCCGTCTGCCTGCAACTCACGCCCCAGTTCCTGCTCCGACACTGACGTCCCAGCGATCACCAGCGCCGGTGTCTCCGTGCTCCAGTTCACGCTCCCGTGTCCCAGCCTGCATCAAGCCCTGGTTCCCTGCCTGTCATGAACCCTGCTGCTCCTGTGGCCTGGCCAGCTCCAGTGCACCAACCGGGCCCAGCTCAGGCTCCAGTTGGACCTCCACAGCCTGCTCATGCACCGGTCCTGGATCCACGTCTGTTTCCAGCCCCCACTTCTGCTGCTGCCCGGTCACGCCCAGCTCCAGCTCCTGTCGTGTGCAACTCCAGCTCATGCTGGTTCATCCCCAGCTCCAGCTCAACCAGGTCTCTACAGGAAACCTGGAACTGTCATGAAAACTCATCGTACAGAATTCAAAGTCACATCATATTTAAGCATATTGTCCATTGAATACAACGGTGTCAGTTTTACGACACCTGAAGGTTCTGGTGTGTCTAAATCAGAACTTGGGGTCTGAATAAAAGATTTTCTCTATCTTCAGTCAGTCTGTTTTTACCACTGTTAACACTGGTGCCTGGTGGAGCCTGAGGAGGGGGTTTTGGTAGAGAGGAGTTGTGGGACAGTGTAGGACTCTGGTTACTGATAACAAAGAGGGAGATTCCGTTAAGATTACGTTGTGTCACTTAAATGAATCCATGGTCTTTTGATGTTCTTAGAGTTCTCGAACCTTACGAACAGTGCTGAAAAACCATCTCTCTGTTCTCTGTTCACTTGGGGGATGGTGAGGGCAGAGGACCCCATTGACAGATGCACAGACTTCTAACCACAGGTTTTCAAGTATTGTCATGTACGAAGAACAATTTTGTCACATTTGCCATTTGCTCTGTGCTCCTACGCAGGCGTAGGGGTTCAAAACCACAAGAGGGGTTGGAGGAGTACTGCTATGCCTAATGCGTGTGTTTCTGCATGTTCAGCAATGATGTGATGATGGAGGCGTGTACAAGCTTCAATAAAATGTTGTGCTTTGGTGAAGTTCGTTGGAGTTGGTTGGTCTCTGAGTGAAGCGCTTACAACGCTAAGATCTCAGGCGAGCTCCCCTTGGCCAAGTAAAATCTCTGGTTGGCTCTCAGTGTGCTATATTGTTCTCGTCTCTGTGTATCAGTGCTGTTGTGGTATTTTCAGACCCAACGGTGTTATTAGAAAACAATGTTTTAATACCAGATTTAACATCAGCTCCTGTCCAATAGGGAGAATGTGGATTTGTGAACTTGTGGACGCTACAGTGACATCAGGTCATAGTAGCTATGGGTTAATTTGGCTGCTGCTGTTGAGAGAGACCGTCTCCTAAATGCATTTAATGCATTGAGGTAAAACTGTGACATTTTGAATTCTTATAAACAGGCTGTGATCACTTCCTCCTCTCACTGGAACTCTTTGATGAGGTGGATTTCCAACATTTTCCTGTTGGGATTCTGAATGAAATGATTTGCAGCTAAAGGAGCATCAGAACCAGCAGCAGTGCAGTAAACGCCTCCTGCTGCATCTGGATCAGTGAGGAACCATGGACGGAGAAAATCCTCCTGCTGCATCAATATGTAGTCGCTGGCGTTGAGTGATCAGCGCATGTGACTTTATGTGAACACGCCTCCATAAACAACACAGCAGACCCTGCACAGACAAGCTGAGGATGAGAAGAGCAATAATCACATGAGCTAATGTTTCCCATGAGTCTGTGAGCAGCTCGGACGGAGCAGGAATGAGGAGGAAGCAGCTTTCATCTCTGCTCATTGTCTGAGTCGCCGTCTGTGGACCTTTTGTCACGTCTCCTGCAGCAACGTGAGGATCAGGACGCATGGAAGTGAGGCTGTGATTGGTGGCGTGTTAGTAGAAACAAGTGTCTCCTGACCTCACTCTAACTCATACAGCAGCAAAGCTTTGAAAACCAGAGTTCATTTCTTTATGGATGAAAGTCAAATATACAGGCCTGCTTTAACCACTCCTTCCATCCCAGTGACAGCAAATAGAGACAATTAGAAATGCAACAAAGAAGAAAGATGCAGGCGATGATCCTCTGTTGTGAAATCCATGTGGATAAAAACAGTTTTTAAATAGGAGGAGAGATATGAAGCAAGAAATTGGTCAACAACCTCCTTTGTGTGTGTGGATCTTCTCCTCCCACAGACAACGACATCCAGGTAGGTTGACTGGAGATGCTACAGTGGTCATCAGTGCCAGTGGGATAGATATTGTTTCATGTATTTTCTTTCCACTGGAATTGATACAAACTAACTAAAGTCCTGCACATGAATGGACACAACATTTCTCAAAAACACAGGGAAAATATGAATAATATTATTAGTAATATTTAAAGTAAAGTGGGCGTGCTTCATGAAGACGTGTGTCTGGTCACATCTGCAGCTGGTGATGGTGATGTGTGTGTCTGCTTGTTCTTCTGTCCTAGTTTTCTCAGCTTTTATCACAGAGCTTCTATCACTCCTGTGTCCACATTTCTGCTTCTTCCTGTCTCCTCCAGTTTCTGGACCTTTGTTGCAGCGTCTCCTTTCTGTCCACAGTCCACATACTGCGAGTGATCTGGTCCAGCTCAACGTGCTGGTACGACTCCTCCACCAGCTGATCCTAAAAAACACTCTGTTCTGTCAGATTCAGCTTCATTCTCGTCCTGCTTCTTCTAAATGTCTTGCAGGGTCTGAACTCTCCTTGTCTCTGTCACGTAGGTCCAGTTTCCTTCACGTGAGTAGAATCCACACTTAGAATAGACACTTTCTCACTGCATTTGATATTTTAGTTATTATTAATATTATCTGTTATAGTAGTGTCTGGTTGATAACAGCTTGATACGGAACATCACATCAATAGTAGAAGGTGCAGGACAGGAGAACTTTATGGAGGACTTTTATTGTAAATGGACCGGTGCCGGCAGCGCTGCTTGTTCAAGTGTGAACACCAATTCAGGGTGTATTTAATGCTGAAGAGGTCTGTTCCTACGATACGTGATCCACTCGCTGCTTCTTCAAACGTATATATACATAAATATATTTACACTACATTCAAATCTTTCAGGAGTGTCGTCCGTCAGATAAGCCCTAATTTCAATATTGCAGTACTTTACAGTGAGCTTTAACTCATCTCCTGTTGGTTTGAGCTCAGGCTCACTCCTTTCTAGACATTTTCTTATATTTGACCTCATTTGGCGTTTAAATAGAACAAAAAGTTCCATTTCGCATTCAACCTGTACTTAAGAACAGATGAAGCCAGAGAGAAGTTTCCTTAGGAGCTGGTGTCTTTTATTTCCCACAGGGAGAGCTGAGTCTGAGTGAGGCTCTGACTCCTGCTCATCTGCATTTAGTGCTAATAAAACACATCAAACATCTTCTAACATGGTGACAACTCAAATGTTGGCTCACTTACAGTTTCCATCTAAGCTGTGAAGCTGCATCCTCTGCTTAGAAAAGAGCAACTTCTCCGCCTGCACCACGATGACAAGCATCTTCTCTACATGTTTGACAAACAGGAAACTGGCTTCAGCTCAGACACAGACAAAGCAGAAGGTCACAGAGTTCTATTCAACACAAGTCTATGAGTCTCTGCCCTCAGCTCAGCGTGTGTCTGTGCAGCTAAACACCTGATGATATTGTAGCGATCCGGGGGGCAAAGCAGCCTGCTTCTGAATAAGCTGATGCGGGCGAGGCCGCGATCCAGACGCACCCGATGGCTCCAGCGTCCCCAGGTTTCCTCTGCATAAAACAAGCAAAGCCCGCGGTGATGAACAACCGTCACGAGCAGAGACAGTCCCGGACAGCGCTGCACCGAGCCCGACACCCAAAACACCGGTCAAGCTCCCGAGGTTCAACGGGCTGACTCCCCTGGAGCCCTACCTCGCTCAGGTCCAGCTCGCAGCGCTGCACGGTGGTTGGAGCGGCAAAGACACGGCGACGCAGCTGGCTCTGGAGGGTCCCGCTCTGCAGGTGCTAATTGACGTCGCACCGGAGCAACGGCAGAGTTACCGGTGATCACCGCGGCGCTGGAGAGACGCTTCGGACAGCGGACATCGGAGGCTCCTGGACCAGCCATCGCTAGTGAGGGCAGCCGAGTGCAGCGGTGAGACGGAGGCGTCAGAGGAGAACGTCAGCCGAGCCCAACCAGCTGCCGTTCCGGCGCGTCGACCTCGCCGGGAGGACAGCGGCTGTTTCCGTTGTGGCGAACTGGGACATTTAGCTCGTGACTGCCCCGCCCCCTCACCGAAAGCTAAGGCCGGGTCACCGTCGGGAAACGGGAGCGGAGTGAGGTGGTGAGGGGACACTCACTCCAATCACACACACCTCTCTCCGGGAACTTCCACACAGTGGGTTGCTGCGGATTTGTTAAAGGACTATATGTGGACTGTGTTATAGAGGATCAGCAATGTCGGGCCCTGGTGGATACGGGGTCTACCATCTGCTTGCTGCAACGGGGGTTTCTCCCGGGGACAACCGGTCCACTCCCGGAGGGGTGGACCCCCACTACAACAGAACTAGTGACTGTTACTGGGGAAAAGACTGTGATGCCAGGAAAACGGGCGCTGCAGGTCACTGTGAAGGAGCTAGAGGTGAGCCATGAGTTTTGGCTTGCTGACATCCGCGACGAGTTCATCGTCGGCCTAGACCTGCTAACCCAGCACCCCGACAACAGAGACCGCCAACGCTGTGAGGGAGCTGGGTCGGCGTAGCGGCGCACATCTGGGAGAGCAGCAGAGAAAGCAGCTACAGCAGTTGTTAGCGGAGTTCGTGGATATTTTCGCTGCACGTGATGAAGATTGCAACAGAACTGGGCTGGTGCAACACCACATCAACACCGGTGAGGCGCAGCCCATCTGCCTGCGACCCCACCGGCTGCCTCTCTCCAAACGCCAAGCAGCAGCGGAGCTGATTACCACAATGGCCAAAAACGGCATCATCGAGCCGTCGGACGGCCCCTGGGCTGCCCCGGTGGTGATGGTGAGGAAGAAAGGGGGTAGCTGGCGACTCTGTGTGGACTACAGACGCCTTAACGCCGTCACTCTGAAAGACTCTTACCCACTACCCCGCATTGATGATGCTCTGGATCATGTGGCGGGGTCGTGCTGGTTCAGTTCTCTAGACCTGAGGAGCGGTTACTGGCAAGTGGAGCTGGCCCCGGAGGACCGAGCCAAAACGGCTTTTACCATCGGCCAGGGACTGTGGCAGTTCTGAGTTATGCCATTTGGACTGTGTAATGCCCCTGCCACCTTTGAGCGCCTAATGGAGAGGGTACTGAAGGACATTCCCCGGAGCCGCTGTGTGGTGTATCTGGACGATTTGTTAGTGCACGCCAGAGACTTTGAGGGTGCGCTTGTAAACCTGCGGGAGGTCTTCACCGTCATCCGCCAGGCTGGGCTCCGGCTGAACCCGGTAAAGTGCAATCTGCTGGCCAGAGAAACGGTGTTCCTGGGGCATGTGGTCAGCGCACATGGGGTGTCCACAGACCAGGCCAAGGTATCGGCTGTCCGGGACTGGCCAACGCCCACCACCGCTAGTGAACTGAGGAGTTTCCTGGGGCTAGCCTCCTATTACCGGAGGTTCGTTCGGGGTTTCGCCACTATCGCCAGCCCATTACATCGACTGACGGAGAAGGTCAAGTGGTTCGAGTGGTCTAGCGCCTGCACCACTGCCTTCCAGCAACTGAAGGCGGCCTTGGTTGATGCTCCGGTCCTGGCCCTCCCTGACCCCCAGCAGCCTTTCATCCTTGACACCGACACCATTGACGCCAGCAATGTGGGGGTTGGGGCCGTCCTCTCTCAAGGGGGGGGGGGCAGGTGAGAGAGCGGTGGCTTTCTACAGCTGCAGTCTGAACCGAGCAGAGCGCAACTACTGTGTGACCAGGCGGGAGTTGCTGGCAGTGGTCCTGGCTGTGTGGCACTACAGACCCTACCTGCTTGGCAATCGGTTCACCCTGCGCACTGACCATGTTATGACTCGGCTTCCACGCCACCAGGGGCAGCCTGGCTTCACCCTTTTTGTTTTGTGTCCTTGTTTCCTGTCTTGTGTTTCCTGTAATAGTTTGATTGGGTTCACCTGTCTTGTCTTGTATTTAAGGTCTCAGTTTGTGCACAGTCTTCGTTGGTGCATTACTGGTTACTTGTTACTTGTTACTTGTTATGTGGTACTTGTTATTTGTTACGTGTTACTCATCACATCATGTGTTACTTGTTACCGTGCCATCGTGCTCTGTCCAGGTTTGTGTGTTTGTTTGCTGATTTCGTTAGATACTGTTGTTTTGTGTGTTAGGATAGTTATTTAGTTTCCTGCTCTGCAGCGACCTTTAGTTTACCTGTGAGTTTTATGTGTTAGTTTGCATGTTTTGTTTTCTGGTTCATCCTGCGTACGCAGCGTCCTTAGTTCGTGTTGTCCTCTGTCTACATGTTTAATATATTAAATCATTATTTGTTAGTCCTGTCTATGGGTCGTGCATTTGGGTCCTACCTTCAGTTTGTAGGCCATTGTAGTTTGTCTCCCCGCTCTAGGAGCGTGGTTTAGAATACCTCTCAGTTCAGTTTGATGCTCGTTTTAACCGTTCAGTCCAGTTTGACCCTCGCCTTGTAACAGAATGCACCAACCAACAGGGACCCAGTCGACCCGTTTAGTGTAGCTCAGTGTGTTTTATTGTAGTTAAGTGTCTGTCTGCGATCGTCTTGTGCTTGTGACTGTTTGTTTTGTTTGTCGGAGCAACGATGGCACCGCCGTCATTTACCGCCCAAACTAATAGCCCCGTCTGCGTTGGAACGCCGGTACGAGACGCTTCGTCCGAGCCGGAAACTAGACTGTCGTCGGAGGAGGCGCGACAGATCTGGCAGGAGCTGAAATACCATGGTTCACCTGAGCCACGGACGGGTTCTATTAGCTGTGGCGTTATGGCAATTCACACCGCGAGAAGCCGGCGCTCTAAAAAGAGAGCGCGATTCGCGGCAAGTCAGCTGGGGAACACAGCTGACTTTATCCTCCCTGCCCGGTGCTTCGCAGACGAAGTGCTGGAGTCCGCAAGTGAACGGGTGGTGCCCGTTCCGGCGGAGAAGGGCTCGCGGTTCTCCCCGAGGGAGGTGCCGAGCCCGAAGTCGCAGCGTGTGGTGAACGCTGCTCCACGGGGTGATGAGGACCATGCGTCGGAGTCCGCCTGTCAGCCGAAGGCCAGCGCTGCAGGGGACAGATCGACCTCGCGCTCCAGGAGACGGGAGCGCGCCTCGTCGTCGCAGAGGATAGTTACCTCTGCGTCCAGGTCGGTGTCACGGTGCTTTGGGGCGGAAGCACCGTGCGGCGTCCTGCGGCAGCCCACCCCTGCCGTTCACAGTCCTCTACAACGACGTCTATGGGAGGAGGCGTCGGATACGAAGGGGCAGCAGCCGATCACGGCCGCGTCACAATCCGGGCCCGTTGGTAGCGCTACGGCCGAGCGCGCAGTGGGTCCCGCCCAGTTTGCCGAGGAGGGGTCAGCTGTTCCTGAAATTAACCCTCGTTGGGTGGATTTATTCCATGAACTGTTGGACAGGATTGGTACGGGTGTGAACCCGTTGGTCAGACTGGTAGCGCTGAATAAGCTGGAGGATCTAATTAAAATCGTTCCTGAATTCCTCCTTGTTCCAGAGGTACCGGAGGCTGTAAGCAGGTTTCCTGTTTTAAGAGAGAAGCTTGCCTTTGAGCTCGCGGCGTGTAGTCCGCAGCGTTTGGAGCTCGCTTCTGATAAGACAGTAAACTCCCAGAGCGCTGCAGTTGCCCCTGGTCAGCGCATAAAGGTTGAGGAACCGCAGTTTGTGCCGGATGGTGACAGCAGGGAAGCAGCTCAGCTCACCACAACGGGTCTTGAGTGCAGTCCAGCTGATGAAGGCAGGTTAAGTTTGGTACCTGTTCCGGGGTTCTACGTTGCAGAACCGGTTCCCGTTCCTGTGATCTGCATCTCTGAACCGGTTCATGTTCCTGTGCTCCGCTTTGCGGAGCCAGTACCTTGTGATTACTTTGTTTTGCCGGAACTGAGTTTGGACAGTGACATGAGGGCGATTTCCCCTATGGTTTGGGTCCGTTTGAGTGAGCTGGTCATGGAGGTTACTGACAGTCAAGACATGCAGACCAAGCGAAGGGCTTGTCTAGAAGCTATGGACCTAATCTTGGAGACTCCTGGGCTCGTTTCAATCCCGGGTATGGGGTGTTTGTTTGTGGATTTGGATTCTGTTTGCTGGCCTGCCGAGACGCCCACTTCTGAGACTTTGTTTGCAGTGGAGGACTCGCTGCCTGGCGCAGCTTCACCTTCTAGCCCGGCGGCTCTCCACTCTTCTGGTTCGTCGTTGGGAGCGGCGGCTCTTCAGCCTCCCAGCCCAATCGATCTGCTTGGTACGGCTTCACTTCTGGTTCCGGTTCTGGCTCCACGTCTGGCCACGTCTGTTCCCGGTGGTCTGGAGGAGGCCACGTCTGTTCCCGGTGGTCTGGAGGAGGCCACGTCTGTTCCCGGTGGTCTGGAGGAGGCCACGTCTGTTCCCGGTGGTCTGGAGGAGGCCACGTCTGTTCCCGGTGGTCTGGAGGAGGCCACGTTGGTTCCCGTTCGCCGTCGCGGTGGTCCAAGGAGGACGCCGCTGGTTCCCGTTCGTCGTCGCGGTGGTCCAAGGAGGACGCCGCTGGTTCCCGTTCGTCGTCGCGGTGGTCCAAGGAGGACGCCGCTGGTTCCCGTTCGTCGTCGCGGTGGTCCAAGGAGGACGCCGCTGGTTCCCGTTCGTCGTCGCGGTGGTCCAAGGAGGATGCCGCTGGTTCCCGTTCGTCGTCGCGGTGGTCCAGGGAGGACGCCGCTGGTTCCCGTTCGTCGTCGCGGTGGTCCAGGGAGGACGCCGCTGGTTCCCGTTCGTCGTCGCGGTGGTCCAAGGAGGACGCCGCTGGTTCCCGTTCGTCGTCGCGGTGGTCCAAGGAGGACGCCGCTGGTTCCCGTTCGTCGTCGCGGTGGTCCACGAGTGGCCTTGGGCCTCATGGGGGCTAGGCCACCAGACTGGTCGCCTTGCCGCCATAACTTCCCGCTGCTATGCTGGCCCTGCCTCTACCGTCGGCGCCCACCCAGAGAGCTGGGCTCATGTTTGGAGGCACCAGGAGTGCCAGTGGACTTCCAGCGGCTGCTGAGTCGGACCCTGCCTCGTTGGCACCCACCTTGAAACTGGGAAGGACCTATTATTCATGGACAACCTTAATTGGTTTGGACTTGATCAAGACTTATGTTTGATCATCATCATGATTATACACTTGTATGTGAGGTTATGGGTTATTTTCGTTTGGAGTGTTTATTGTCTGGTTGTCATGTTGGGTTCTCGTTTCTGTCTGTGTTGTTGTCTTTTCGTTTGGCCCTCCTCCTCGCCTCCCTCCGCCCGCCCGGCTCGTCTAGTTTGTGCACGTTCGCCGTCTGGGAGCCGGCTTTGAGGGGGGGGCTCTGTTATGACTCGGCTTCCACGCCACCAGGGGCAGCCTGGCTTCACCCTTTTTGTTTTGTGTCCTTGTTTCCTGTCTTGTGTTTCCTGTAATAGTTTGATTGGGTTCACCTGTCTTGTCTTGTATTTAAGGTCTCAGTTTGTGCACAGTCTTCGTTGGTGCATTACTGGTTACTTGTTACTTGTTACTTGTTATGTGGTACTTGTTATTTGTTACGTGTTACTCGTCACATCATGTGTTACTTGTTACCGTGCCATCGTGCTCTGTCCAGGTTTGTGTGTTTGTTTGCTGATTTCGTTAGATACTGTTGTTTTGTGTGTTAGGATAGTTATTTAGTTTCCTGCTCTGCAGCGACCTTTAGTTTACCTGTGAGTTTTATGTGTTAGTTTGCATGTTTTGTTTTCTGGTTCATCCTGCGTACGCAGCGTCCTTAGTTCGTGTTGTCCTCTGTCTACATGTTTAATATATTAAATCATTATTTGTTAGTCCTGTCTATGGGTCGTGCATTTGGGTCCTACCTTCAGTTTGTAGGCCATTGTAGTTTGTCTCCCCGCTCTAGGAGCGTGGTTTAGAATACCTCTCAGTTCAGTTTGATGCTCGTTTTAACCGTTCAGTCCAGTTTGACCCTCGCCTTGTAACAGACCAAGCCTCTCTTACTTGGCTGCTCAACTTCCGGCAACCTGAGGGTCAGGTGGCGAGGTGGCTGGAAGTGTTGCAGAAGTATGACTTTGAGATCCAACATCGACCAAACTACAGCTTATGGTTCCTCGCGCCCTGTGGCCCGAGGTCCTCTAACTGGTCCATGGAACGGCAGGGGCTGGTCACTACGGCAACACCAAAACGATTCGCCGTCTGAGGCAGAGGTTCTACTGGCCTGGCTGTCGTCAGGATGTGGAGCTCCACGTCCAGTGCTGTGACACCTGAGTCTCCTGGATGATTGTAGCTCAGGTCCAGCTCTCTCAGATGGGAGGGGTTGGAGCTCAGAGCTGAGGCCAGAGAGACACAAGCTTCCTCTGAGAGCAGACAGCCTGACAGCCTGCTGGCACAAAACAACAAAGACTTGGTCACAGTTACACACCATCATCAAGTCACACACTACAACCACTTCTGATGGCAAAGGAGACAGAGATTGACAAACCTAGAATAAAATCAATCAAATGAGTTACATTTCTGGTTTAAACCATCAAATATGAAGTACAAAAGATTGTCAAATGAAAGAACACACTGAAAAATCTTAACCTGAGAGTCTCCAGTCGACAGTGAGGACTCTTCAGTCCAGCGCACAGAACATTCACTCCTGAATTCTGCAGGTTGTTGTTATTCAGGTCCAGTTCTCTCAGACTAGAGGACTGAGAGCTGAGAACTGAGGACAGAGCTTCACAGCTTCTCTCTGACAGGTCACACACACTCAGGCTGAGACACAGGTGGACAAAATTATAAACAATGCAATGTTATTTTTCATATCTTAACTTTAACTTAAAGTACACACATTATAAAAAACATATATACACACATACATAAAATATACACATTATTTAAAAAAATGCTAGAACAAGCAACTGATGGAAGATATAAGTTGGTTTAAACTGTTTAATCTCTTATTTTAAGGGTTTGACATCTGAAAACACTCGCATTTAAAACAATAAGAATAAAACCAGAGAGTCTCCAGTCGACAGTGAGGACTCTTCAGTCCAGCAGACAGTAGCTTCACTCCTGAATCCTGCAGGTTGTTGTTACTCAGGTCCAGTTCTCTCAGACTAGAGGACTGAGAGCTGAGAACTGAGGACAGACCTTCACAGCTTCTCTCTGACAGGTTACAGCTACTTAGTCTGGTGAGACAGTAATGGACATAAATTGTAATCAAAATGAAACATGAACAACACTAAAAAAAGCTGCGCAAATTAGAAAGGTACTGTAATCACATTTATACTCACATCTCTCATTCAAAACAGTACTGATTAAATAAATGGTACATTCAACATTTAGAAACTTTACAACCTACTTACAGAGCTGTGTTGGAAGCTTTGACCACAGGCAGCAACTTCAGAAGAGCCTTATCTGAAGCAAAGAATTTATTCAGCTCAAATACTTCAAGATCATTTGCTGAAGACAATAAGATGAAAACCAGAGCTGACCACTGGGCAGGAGACAGTTTATCTGTGAAGAGACTTCCTGATTTCAGATACTCTTGGATCTCCTCTACTAGAGAACAATCATTCAGTTCATTCAGACAGTGGAAGAGGTTGATGCTTTTCTCTGCAGAAGGAAACTCTGTGATTTTCTTCTCGATATATTGAACTGTTTTCTGATTGGTTTGTAAATTACTTTTCATCCGTGTCATCAAACCTTGTAAGAATGTCTGTTTTTTCTCAAGAGAAAATCCCAGGAGGAAGCGGAGGACCAGGTCCAGGTGTCCATTTGGACTCTTTAAAGCCTTGTCCACAGCAACGTGGTAGAACTGTGGAGTTCTATGTTTCATCATAAAAGGTTTAAACCAGGATAATTGTGACAGCAGGTTGACTCCAGAGTTGATGAAGGTCAGATGGACATGAAGAGCAGCCAGAAACTCCTAAACACTCAGATGGATGAAGCAGAACACCTTGTCCTGATACAGCCCTTTTTCCTCTTTAAAGACCTGTGTGAACACCCCTGAATAAACCGAGGCTGCTCTGACATCGATGCCACACTGTCCTGATCTTCTATGAGTCAGACCTGTCAGGTCTGACTCATAGAAGATCAGGTTTCCTTTCTGTAGCTGCTCAAAAGCCAGTTTTCCCAGAGACTTAATCATCTTCCTGCTCTCTGGACTCCAGTGTGAATCTGTCTCAGCTCCTCCATCATACTTGATGTTCTTCACTTTGGTCTGAACCACCAGGAAGTGGATGTACATCTCCGTCAGGGTCTTGGGCAGCTCTCCTCTCCCTCTGGTTTACAGCAGATCCTCCAGAACCGTAGCAGTGATCCAGCAGAAGACTAGGATGTGGCACATGATGTGGAGGCTTTGTGACGTCTTGATGTGGGAGGTGATTGTTGTGGCCTGCTGCTCATCTGTGAATCTCTTCCTGAAGTACTCGTCCTTCTGTGGGTCAGTGAACCCTCTGACCTCTGTCACCATGTCAACACACCCAGGAGGGATCTGATTGGCTGCTGCAGGTCGTGTGGTGATCCAGAGGCGAGCAGAGGGAAGCAGGTTTCCCCTGATCAGGTTTGTCAGCAGCACATCCACTGAGGTGGACTCTGTGACATCAGTCAGGGTTTTAGTATTCTTAAAGTCCAGGGGAAGTCGACACTCATCCAGACCGTCCAAGATGAAAACAACCTCTATCTCTTCAAACCTGCAGATTCCTGCTGCTTTGGTTTCAGTGAAGAAGTGATGAACAAGTTCCACCAAGCTGAACTTTTGCTCTTTCAGCACATTCAGCTCTCTGAATGTGAATGGAAATGTGAAGTGTATGTCCCGGTTGGCTTTGCCTTCAGCCCAGTCCAGAGTGAACTTCTGTGTTAGGACTGTTTTCCCAATGCCAGCCACTCCCTTTGTCATCACTGTTCTGATGGCTCCATCTCTTCCAGCTGAGCCTTTAAAGACGTCTTCTGGTCTGATGCTTGTTTCTGCTCTGTCTGGTTTCCTGGAGGCTGTTTCAATCTGTCTGACCTCATGTTCAGCGTTGACCTCTCCAGTCCCTCCCTCTGTGATGTACAGCTCTGTGTAGATCTGGTTCAGAAGGGTTGGCTTTCCTGCTTTAGCGATGCCTTCAAACACACACTGGAACTTCTGCTTCAGGCAAGATTTAAGTTGATCCTGACAAAGTGCAGCAGAAGATCCTAAGTGAACATGAAAATGGTTATGATTGATGGAGATAGAAGATTGGAGGCTTTAAGAAGAAGAATTTAAGTATGGTCCACACATAAAAAAACTTAACTCTCCAACAGTAAATGTGTGATTGTGTCCCTGATGATGTAGAAAAATCCTCTTACTCTGCAGACAGTCAGCCAGCTCCTCCTGCTTCATCCTCCTCAGGAAGGTCACTGTGAGAATGAGTCCACACAGAGACACACACAAGGTAAAGGTCCAAGAAGTGATGAAGTGAACATTACAAATGAAGTCTCCAGTAGTAACTTCAATTTACTGCTGCAAGTGAAGAAGCTTCAAGACATTTGACCAAAACCTTCATGTAGAGACGTCAATAAACAGATTTGATCAGAGATGATCAGCTGCTTCCTTTGACTCAGCACTTCATTAGAAGAGGAGCAGCCCCTGAGACCCTCTACAGGATCAGAGCTTTAGCTACTGCTGGATGGAGATTTGATCAATGTTCAGTGAAGAAAGCTTCTCCTTCAAATCAACACTTCAAACACGAATCAACAAGATAAAGAAACGGAAACAACACAAATGTTTATCTTTAGATTGTTTAGAATGATTCAAAGTGACAACAACTCAGTGTGATTCTGATACAGGCTGGTCTTTGAAAGTAATAATAACATCCTTTGACTGGTCACTCTTGAAGGACACACTGCTGGGTCCAGGTCCAGGTCCAGCAGATCTTCGTCTCTGATGGGACCTGATAGAAAAACACCTACATGTTGTAACACCTGCATCACTACCTAATCTATGATGTGTCTGTGACTTAGCAAATCATAACACAACAAACACAGTACGATTATTCTTTCATTCAAATCAATGTGAAAGTTAAGAATGATTAACCAACAAAATCAAATGCATGTGAATATCCAGGTCCCATATGTAGTTCTGAGAATGCCAATACAATTAAACTATTCTCACATGATAAATTGGTCTACTACCTAATAACACATCCATTTACAATATTATCTGGGGCCGGGTCGCGGATATATATATATACATATTTATATAAATGACAGAGGCCCAGAGAGGTGCAATGAAAAGACCAATGCCTAAGAGGTACAGCCAGATGACCATACCTGAAGCACTCGAAACTGCCAAGCAAAGGCTACAAGCCTTGGCCAGCCGCCTAAAGAGATACACCAGAGATAACGAAGCCAGACGAATAAACCGGCTGTTTGCAACACAACCTGCGAAAGTGTACTCTCAATGGCAGGGTAATAACAGCAGAGCAGACCCACCAAGGTTGGAAACTGAACAGTACTGGAAGGGTATATGGGAAAGGGGGGCATCACACAACAGTGTGATGGTGGATCTGAGGGAAGACCACAGCAACCTCCCTGAACAGAATCCAGTGACTATCACAGTGGCAGACATCCAACATAGAGTCTCAGGTATGAAAAACTGGACAGCACCCTGACCTGACATGATCTACGCCTACTGGCTAAAGAAGCTCACTGCAATCCACGAGCGCCTGGCAGCACAAATGAACCAGCTGCTAAGGGATGGGACTCACCCTGAATGGCTAACCGAAGGGCGAACGATCCTGATAATAAAGGATCCCTCAAAGGGTACAGTCCCATCCAACTACCGGCCAATAACCTGTCTCTCCACAACATAGAAGCTCATGTCAGGCATCATCGCAGCTAAGATAAGTGGGCACGAGTCAATACATGAGCGAAGCACAGAAGGGCATTGGTAAGGATACCAGAGGAGCCAAACACCAACTCCTGGTAGACAGAACAGTCGCCCAAGACTGCAGAATGCGACACACCAACCTGTGCACAGCCTGGATCGACTACAAGAAAGCCTATGACTCAATGCCACACACATGGATCACTGAATGCTTGGAGCTGTACAACATCAACAGAACTCTAAGGCCCTCATTGCAAACTCGATGAGGTTGTGGAGAACCACCCTTGAAGCCAATGGGAAGCCACTTGCCCAAGTATCCATCAAATGTGGCATATACCAAGGAGATGCACTGTCCCCACTGCTGTTCTGCATAGGTCTGAACCCCCTCAGCCAAATAATAAACAAGACTGGCTATGGATACAGACTCCGGAACGGGGCCACCATAAGTCACCTCCTCTACATGGATGACATCAAGCTGTACGCCAAGAGTGAGCGAGACATCGATTCGCTGATCCACACCACCAGGATCTACAGCTCGGACATCGGGATGTCATTCGGACTCGAGAAATGTGGGAGGATGGTGACAAAGAGAGGCAAGGTAATCCACACAGAAGGGGTCTCACTCCCAGAAGGAACAATAGCAGACATTGAGGACAATTACAAGTACCTTGGAATACCACGGGCAAACGGCAACCTTGAACAGGCAACAAGGAATGCGGCAACAGCCAAATACCTCCAACAAGTAAGGCAAGTCCTAAGAAGCCAGCTCAATGGCAAGAACAAATCCCGGGCAATAAACAGCTACGCTCTGCCAGTGATCAGACACCCTGCGGGAATAATAAGGTGGCCAAAGGAAGAGATACAGACCACAGATGTTAAGACACGAAAGCTCCTCACCATGCATGGAGGGTTCCACCCCAAATCCAGCACCCTGAGACTGTACGCTAGCCGGAAGGAAGGAGGCCGAGGACTAGTGAGCGTGAGAGCCACTATCCGGGATGAAACATCCAAGATCCATAAGTACATCAAGGATAAGGCCCAGACAGATGACGTGCTGAGTGAATGTCTCAGGCAGTGGAGAACAGAGGATGAGATGCTGGAAGAGGGACCATCATGGGAGGACAAGCCCTTGCACGGGATGTACCACCGGAACATAACTGAAGTGGCTGATCTCAACAAATCCTACCAATGGCTTGAAAGGGCCGGGCTGAAGGACAGCACAGAGACACTCATCCTGGCTGCACAGGAGCAGGCCCTGAGCACCAGAGCCATAGAGGCCCAGATCTACCACACCAGACAAGACCCAAGGTGTAGACTGTGCAAAGAGGCCCCAGAGACGGTCCAGCACATAACTGCAGGGTGTAAGATGCTGGCAGGGAAAGCATAAATGGAACGCCATAACCAAGTGGCTGGCATAGTATACAGGAACATCTGCGCGGAGTATGGACTGGAAACCCCAAGGTCAAAGTGGGAAACACCTCCCAAGGTGGTAGAGAACGAGCGAGCCAAGATCCTGTGGGACTTCCAGATCCAGACTGACAGAATGGTAATGGCGAACCAACCAGACATTGTGGTGGTGGATAAAGAGCAGAGGAAAGCCGTAGTGGTGGATGATGCAATACCAAGCGATGGCAACATCAGGAAAAAGGAACATGAGAAACTAGAGAAATACCAAGGGCTCAGAGAAGAACTGGAGGAGGCTTGGAAGGTGAAGGCCACAGTGGTGCCTGTGGTGATCGGAGCACTAGGGGCTGTGACCCCCAAACTGGAGGAGTGGCTACGACAGATCCCTGGAAAAACATCCGAAATCTCAGTCCAGAAAAGTGCAGTCCTAGGAACAGCAAGGATACTGCGCAGAACCCTCAAGCTCCCTGGCCTCTGGTAGAGGACCCGAGCTTGGAAAGTGGATGAGACCACCCGCGGAGGGTGAGAATAGAGTGTGTGTATATATAAATATAATAGTTTAATTGTATTGGCATTCTCAGAACTACATATGGAAACTACATACATTTTATATTTATAATGTGTCTGCTGCACTTTGGAAGAATCAACAGTTTGTTCTGGTCATCTTAACAAGTTGCCATGACTGTCCTATAACCCTTGTATTTAGGCAGAGTTGTTGAACAAACGAAAGTCGAACGAAACCAGATGTCTAGCTGACATTTAGCAGCTAAAAGCTCGAGCCTCAGAGCCCCACGGACCGATGGAGGACTTGTTGTCTGGGACGATGCGCTTCTGCAGGAGACCAGGAAACCTCTCACCTATTTCAGTCTGGCAACTGCAAATATGCTACACTGGAAAACTAAGGACATTGACAGGAAAGCAGAAAACCAGCACATTTCTGGACCTCAGTCAGTCTGAGCGGTCAGTACCACCGACTGTGAGCTCAGAACCAGAACCAGGACAAATAACAACCAGAGCCACACCCTGAAAAACATCAACTCCTCACATCTGGTTCTTGTCAGTGTTCGTTTGACAGAAGTGGATCGTGTCTCTTCTTCCTCTACATTAACAAACAGACGCAGTAACAGTAATGTTGTTAAACACTCACCTCCTCAACGTTTTTTCTTCTTCTTGGTGTTTGTTTAACTTTTCCTCCTTCTCTTTTCTCTCCAAATGGAGTATGAACTCACTGAACACGTTCTGTGTTCGCTCCTGGATCACGTGGTCATTGAAGCTCCGCCCCCTCTCCGTTTACAGGAACCAGGAGAGCTGAAGCAGCAGAATGATGAGGAAGCAGCAAGCAGTAATGGGAGGTTTCCAGAGGACAGGTGTCGTGCCAAAAAGTGACCGTCTGCCAGAAATCGATTTCCGCACGCGGGAGCGCGCACCGGGAACGAGTTTAGCTCGGTTTGTGTAGGACTACAGCTGCTTATTCGGTTTCAAAAAGCCATAACTTGTGAATATATCCCCTACACGTTTTCTAGTGGACGTAGTGACGCCACAATTTTAGATTTTGTGTCAACGACGGAAATAATCGTCGTAATTCGCTTTACAGGGATCGTCGATCTTGACTGTTTAACACATGACGCTATGGACTCAGATCTACGACTCAAGGTTGCTGCACATTTTGACTCAGATTGAAACTGTACGAGTGACCACCGAGTTTTTTTTTACCACTTTTAACATCTGCATGAGACCAGTTAAACCAGTAAGAGTTCCCAAAACGTAATTACTAGAGCCAAAGCTTTTGATCAAAAGCCAAATTCTGCCTTATTTTAAATACATTGAGCTCTCCTTTGTTATATTTACAGATGTAATAAATATCCAGTCCATCTGATCTTGCCTTCTGTTCCTGCCTAAGACCACTAGAACCAGTAGCATGCTGGTTTTATGTTGCCACAAAGTGATTAAAGCCAATATCTGTTGACTGAAAGTGGTATTTCTCCCTTATTTAAAGTGCATGGAGCTCTGCTGGGTTATATTAATAGATTTATTGAGCATGTAGTACATCTTATCACTGTCTACACCTGTTTGAGACCAGGTAAACCAGTAATATGCTGTCTTCACGTTGCCAAAAAGTGATTACAGCCACTATCTTTTGATAAGAAGCTTATTTCTTCCCCATTTAAAGTTCATTAAGTTAAAATGACAGGTTTAATGAACTTCCAGCTCACTTGACCACTGTCTGTACTTGTCAGAGACCAGTACAACCAGTAAGATGCTGTGTTTACGTTACCAAAAAGTGATTCATGCCTATATCAAAGTCGTTTTCTCGTTTTCCGTTTTTTCCTCCAAACAAGAAAATGGGAAATGCCTTTAAATACAATTTTGCGTCTAGTTTGGAAAAAACACAGTTTTCAGCTCATTTTTTTCATTTTTTAACACGCTACTTTGATTCAATTCAATTTCAATTCAATTCAATTCAATTCAATTTTATTTATATAGCGCCAAATCACAACAAAGTTATTTCAAGGCACTGTACAAAGTAAGGTTTAAAACCTCACACAACTAAACCCAACAAATCCCACATACAGCAAGCATTTAATTTGACAGCAACAGTGGAGAGGAAAAACTCCCTCTCTAACGAGGAAGAAACCTCCAGCAGAACCAGACTGGATGTGGGCGGCCATCTGCCTCGACCGGTTGGGGTGAGAGGATAGAGAGAGAGAAAACCACAGCAACAGCAACAAGCAACAACAAGCAACGACAGAGCACAGGCAGGATGGTTGGATCCGCAGCTGCAGCCGCCAAGTAGGCGGTTCTGGAGATTTGTTTAATGTATGATGTAAAAGAGAGATCCTGGTCAAAGATGACACCAAGGTTCCTCACAGTAGAATCTGAAACTAATGTTATGCCATCCAGGGTGGCTATCTGACTCAATAGTGTCTCTCTCAGATTTTTAGGCCCAACAATAAGAATCTCGGTTTTATCTGAGTTTAGTTGAAGGAAGTTTTGGGACATCCAGGATTTGATGTCTTTTAAACAACCCTGAATTTTGACTAGTTGATCTGTTTCATTTGGTTCCAAGGACATATATAGCTGAGTATCATCTGCGTAAAAATGAAAATTAATAGAATGCTTTCTAATAATCTCACCTAGAGGAGACATGTATAGGCTAAACAGAATTGGACCCAGCACAGAACCCTGTGGTACTCCATAGCTAATCCTTGTGCATTTGGAGAATTCATCATTAACATGAACAAACTGGAATCTGTTCAACAAATAGGATTTAAACCATCCCAATGCTGTTCCTTTAATCCCGATTCTATGTTTTAGTGTCTGTAATAGAATGTTATCATCAATTGTATCAAATGCAGCACTAAGATCTAACAGGACAAGGACAGAAACTAGACCATTGTCCGAAGCTAATAGAAGATCATTAGTGACTCTAACCAGAGCTGTTTCTGTGCTATGATGTTTTCTAAATCCTGACTGAAAATCTTCGTACAGGTTATTCCCACTCAGGTGGTCAGATAATTGTTTAGCCACGATTTTTTCCAGAATCTTGGAAATAAAGGGTAAATTTGAAATGGGCCTATAGTTGGCTAGTTGTCTAGGGTCAAGGGTTGTTTTTTTCAATAGAGGTTTGACCACAGCCACCTTAAAAGCCTGTGGTACATAGCCTAGTTGTAAAGATTGGTTGATTTGATTTAATAAGGACGAGCTGATTAAAGGTAGAACTTCTTTGAGTAATCTGGTTGGGATTGGATCTAAAAGACAAGTGGACGACTTGGAAGAGTTAATTATTGAGGTTAACTCCATATGAGTTATGGGGGAGAAGCTGTCTAGGTAAGACAGAGGATTTAATAAATTTAAAGTTGATGGATCTAGACAGTGCTTTCTGTCATTTGGAAGAAGTTGCTGCTGAATGTTTTTTCTAATGATGATAATTTTATTAGTAAAGTAGTTCATAAAGTCATTGCTGCTGAGATTTAAGGGGATAGTAGACTCAATACAGCTATGACTCTTAGTCAGCCTGGCTACAGTGCTAAAAAGAAACCCGGGGTTTTTGTTTTCCTCAATTAGGGAGGAATAATATGTTTTTCTAGCAGCACAAAGTGCTTTTTTATATTTCATTAGACTGTCCTTCCATGCAATGCAGTTTACATTTATTTTGTTGGAACGCCACTGTCTTTCTAGTTGTCTAGTCCTTTGCTTTAGGCTGCGGATGTCTGAGTTATACCACGGAGCTAACCTCCTCTGATTCACTGTCTTCTTCTTCAGAGGAGCCACTGTGTCTAACATTGTACGTAGAGAAGCTGCAGCATCATCTACAAGACAGTCAACCTGTTCATTAGGATTAAGGTGATTAAATTCTGTTTTTCGCTCATAGCAAGAGAAACAAGAAAACTGATGTGTTTTGTATGTATTTTGGATGTGTGTGTGTGTGAGGTGGTTCTCCTATGTTACTACTCTACTACACTGCATTTATTTGACAGCTTATTGTTTTCTTATAAAAATGTGAAAAAAATTGCACTTGTTTTGGTGGTTTTACAACAGTAAGAAGAAAAGTTTGCCACGTGATCCATATAGTGTGTCACTGTAGCGCTGTGTTGTACAGTCTGATGTCTGTGGAGAGGAATGACCTGCGCTAGCGCTCCTTCCTGCACTGTGGGTGTAACAGTGTGGTGCTGAAGGAGCTGCTCAGAGCCTCTACAGTGGTGCAGGGGGTGGAGGGTTCTCCATGATGGATGTTAGTTTACCAGCATCCTTCTGTCCACCACCTCCTCCATGGACTCCAGTGTGCAGCCCAGGACAGAGCCTGTTTTCTGAACCAGCTTGTTGGGTCTCTTCCTGTCCTGTCTCCGCCTGTACTGCCCCCCCCCCCCCCCCCCCCCCAGCACACAACTCCATACAGGACTACTGAGGCCACCACAGTGTCATAGAAAGTCCTTAGCAGCTGTCTGCACACACCAAAGGACCTCAGTCTTCTCAGCAGGTGGAGGCCACTCTGGCTGTTCTTATACAGAGCGTCTGTGTTGTTTGACCAGTCCAGTTTATTGTTGAGGTCAACACACAGGTATTTAAATGTGTTCACAGACTCAATGTCTGTGCCCTGGATGTTCACCTGTGTGTGTGGTGGAGGGGACCTCCTGAAGTCAAGCACTAACTCCTTTGTTTTGCCGGTGTTTAGTATCAGGTGGTTGTTCTCACACCAGCCCACAAAGTCAGAGATGACCCCCCTGTACCCCTGCTCGTCCCCCAATACACATCCAGCAATGGTGGTGTCATCTGAGAACTTCTGGAGGTGACAGTGGTGGGAGTTGTACTGGAAGTCCAATGTGCACAGTGTGAAGAGAAAAAAGGGCAGAGCACCGTCCCCCGTGCTGCAGACAACCACATCAGACACACAGTCCTTCAGCCTCACAAACTGTGGCCTGTCTGTGAGGTAGTTGATGGTCCAAGCAGCCAGATGTTGGTCCACACCTGCCACCTCCAGCTTCCTCCTCAGCAGTGATGTCTGGAGGGTGTTGAAAGCACTGGAGAAGTCAAAAACAAGACTCTCCCAGTGCTCCCAGAGGACTCCAGGTGAGACAGGGCCCGAAGCTGCAGGTAGATCAGGGGTGGGCATTCCTGGTCCTGGGCCGCTGTCCTGCTGGGTTTCTCTCCCTGCTGATCACCTTCATCAGCTGTGTCACTCAGCTTTTTCACCTTCGAGGTGATCAGCGCTAACTGGGGCAGATAGAGTTGGTGAGTACACCTGTACCCGTGGTACAAAGTATGCAAAGCACTTCTCCTAATACCAGGACCTCTGCTCCTTTTATGCCCCAGTGGCTACAGGGATTCACTGGGAGCCTTAGTTATTAGACTCCATCGTCACAAAGTCTAATAAAGTCCAATAAAGCCAATGCCGTCGTCAAATGTCTTCGTTTAGTGGATGCAGGAAAAGTTCCATGGACTAGTCAGCCTTTCTACATGGCTTTATTATATATTTATTACAAATAAACAATGATAAAGGAAACTCTAGAAAAAAGTTACATTTACAAGAACGGTGTAAACCAAGTTATTGTCAGCTAGAAATCGATGAAACTAAAGAAAGAGGTGGATTTCAGTAAGTTCAAGACTTCACTCATCCTCATGTCTGAGCTGGTGATGGTTGTATTTTACTAAAATTATGTTGTTATGTTTCCTGCTCAATTTGATCATTTTAAGCAGATAGAGAAAGAAATGATTATGGCTGATGTTTCCCATAGACAGTCTATTTGAGGTAATACTCGCTGCCCTTTGTTTATTATGTTACATCGTGCAGCTCACTGTCTGATATCACAGAACCCATGTAATGATGGTGATATGGATGAGTGACTAGAGGAGCGGAAGGGACTGATAAAGCTTTAATACTAGTCAGTGGTGCGATAAATTAACTTCTCTACGTTCAGTTCTGAACAAATTTGTGTTGTTAAGGTGAATAAACATGTAGGGTCTTAGGAAATATGTCAGCCAAGATACATGACATGCAGAAATATGCACACTTGACCCTGTGAAGCATCGCTTAGTTATAAATTCAGATGCTGGTCAAACTCCTTGATACACTGAGTTACTCAGTGTTCTTTTCCTTTTCTCCCTCAATCCTACTGTACATGCCACCATCGTATTTCATGTTAATATAGGGCAGTGATTTATAAGGGCCGCTAGATGACGCCGTTACCTCACCCTGTCTAATCGAGCTCATAACCTCTAAGCCATTAAAGATTTGAACTCTTTACTTTCTTTCTTTTACCTTAAGTGTCCTATTTTAAAGCCTAAATCCCAAAATAATGCAAAACCCTTTTAAGGCCTTGTCGTCAAGTAAACTGTAAATACAACCTTAAACATATTACTCAAAAGATAAGATGCTTTCAAGTCCTTTTTGTCCAAATAAACTGTAAATACAACACTGAACATGTCACAACCTGAACAGAGCAGTGGCTCAGAGGTTAAGAGGTTGTTCTTGTGTATTTGAAAGTTCAAATTTTGCATGATTCTAGAAGCTTTTAGACGCTGCTCTCAAAGTGTAGGCTTAAAAGCACGCCAGAAGCATCTCCAAATGTGAAGGGTTCCTCAGTGGTGCACTGGGTCAGACGATGAGCGTAAGTCGCAAGGTGTGCAGACCTCATGATTGAATCCTGGGCACTGCTGGTTCCTGGATCACTCAACAGTCCTGAAGGGACTCCAGGGGGGGGCGTGTCCTCCCTGCGTTTCCAGAGAGGTGGAAAGGAGGCCTTATGAAACTGAGAAGTAAAACCAACTAGAATTTTGATTTTGAATGATTAAAACAGTTGTGAAGGTTGGAAGGAATCATAGCCAACATACTAACATAGCAAGACATTTGGAAGTAAAGGTTACATAGCGTGTGGTGTTTGTCAGTTAATGCATGAGAATAGAGAAATTCTTATTATATTACAGCACACAATCTGAAATCAACTTTAGCTACTGGCTGGATGGAGATTTGATCGATGATCAGTGTGTTTGCAAGAAAAACAGTGAAAAAAGCTTCTCCCTCTCCCAACACAGGCCAAGAAAGATCTGAGCAGTAAAGCAGCTGAGTGTGATGAGATCGTAAAGATGGGAGTCGATAGCGCAGGGAGAGGGGAAGTGTGAGGAGAAGCAGCATCCAAGGCGGATTAGAGATAAGAGAGTCCACTCAATGAGCACTAATCTCATTAGAAGATATTTCAGTGACTGCTCCTGTGTTGTCTTTGCTCTTGGTGCCTTCCTGTTTTCAGTGAAATCACGAGGAAGGGAGAAAAGCGTTGGTCCTCGCTGTAGCAACCATACTAACCCAGATGATTGTACACGTATGGTGCTTGGATATCTGCTCTTAAAACCATTCATGTCAATAAAAACCTGCAGCGGTCCCTGCCTGGGGCCACATGGACGGCAGGCCGGAGACCTACCCTCCCCACGAATGTGATCAAGCGAATGGTGTGGGAGCGAGAATGTATCTGAGAGTGCACTGGTTCACGTATGATTGACTAGTTTGTTGTGAGAGAGTTTGTGTGTGCGTGTGCGTCTGTGTCTGTGTAAGTTTGTATGCGTCTGGTGCGGTTGGAGTGTGGGGGGTCCGGTTTTCCGTCCGGGGTACGATGATCGTCTGCCTGTGTGGTCTCTTTTCTGCTGACCCCCACCAATTGCTGGATGAGGTCGGGCCGATGGAGTAGGCCCCGCTCCGCTCGTGTAGGGGTGGTGGACTGGGGGCGGGCCCCACTCTGGGCGCGGGGGCATCTAACGGCTAATGAAAAGTTTAAAAGTCGCAATAGCTTTAGTGTTAAATTCTTAAATAAAATAAAAAAAAAACACTACACCCCCCCCCCCCCCCCCCCACTCTGGGCGCGGGGGCATCTTCTGGCGGGCTCCCTACGAACCGTGGGTCCTCGGGCTCCGCTCTTTCAGGCCGACCCTCCCACCGGGGGGAGTGTTTGGTTCTCATGGGGCGAACAGCGTTGACCCCCGGTGGCCCACTCTGGCCTCGGGTGCTGTCTCTGTAGCTGCTGCAGCTCTGCCTGGGGGGCTCTGTGTGGGCGGCTTGGGTCGCAACACCTGCCCTCCTGGAACTGAAGGTGTGTGGGCTCCCTGGCTGCTGGGATTCCTTCCTCTGCTTGCTGGATGGGCGTAGTGGCCGAGCCCCTCACATCACCCTGGCTTCCACAAGTGGCATTGTTCATGCACCAACGTCTGCCTCACCCTTTGGGTGAATAATATTAAGCTACAGCCTTACTAACCTTGTAGTGGGACACTTTCCAAATCCAACTGTAAGTATTATTGATACTTATCACTACCAATATGAATAATGTGTGAATATGGAATTTGTGGTGTTGTATGTGTGTGTTAGCCTAAGGTACTGTGGTGGAAATTTTCCATAAAGAAGCACATGAGAGTTGTCCTTTTGTGCAATTTATTGAAATAATAAAGAAAATAAAAATAATGGGGTAAAGCAAATAAAAAGCATGGATGTTGATCGTGCACATCAACAAACTAATAACCAGCTGGGGAGATCAGTGCACACACCACGGAGGTATAATGCAAAGAGCCCACGATCCTCAAGTTGCTTCTGCCTTTTAACCTTTCTCCCAGGACCTGGTGGAATCTCCTTATCACACTGTGGGTGAAGATGTTTACATTAAACAGGGAATACACAAGGTTACAGCCTTGGGTCTGTTAAGGCATCAGACAGAAAGGAGCCAGAGCCCAGGGGTAAAAGGCAGACACAGGCCATGAAGATAGATTGTTTGTCTGAGAATGTTCAGTTCTGGGTCTAATCAACAAGTACAGAATGCATGATTGCTATACAGAGTCAGAAATGAACACAAAAAGCATTAAAGTACAATTTTTCCCATTACAGGTACATCCCTGCTTCTTATTTATTTTGCTCCAATTGTTTACTTAACAGATTTGCTTGGTTTCAGCAGCTGGTTGCACCGCATTGGATTTAATGTCTTTCTATGTGTCTGTGGTCACAGTGTGTGAGACTTGTCTTATTAAACTATAGGGGTTTCCTCTGTCTGTAGCTGTCAGGACTCGCAGGGAGTGGACAGGAGTGAAGGACCCAAACGCACAGCGCGGGAGACAAACTTAGAATGAGCCAGGTTTATTTGACATAAAGACGGCAGGCAAAACAGGAGTCAGGCAGGCAATTGTCAGAACCAGGAAACTCAGGATTCAAGCAGAGGTACAGGCAAGGACAAGGCAAACAGAGTCAGAAACCAGGCATGGGTCAAAACCTTCAACTTACTTTGAGTTGGCTGGGAGACATACAAACCGGGTGTTCGATAACAACAAACTGGCAGAGAACAAAGGGACGTGCAGGTGCTTAAATGCAGGGAGGTGATTGATGAAGAGACACAGCTGGTGATGACATGACAGGAGACAAAGGTGAACTAGGCAAGAAAGGACAGAACCGGAAGTGCATGAAAATAAAACAGGAAGTAAACACATGACTGGTGAACCAAACCTAAAGCAGACAGGAACCAAGACCGGGAACACAAAAATAAGACAGGAAATGAACATAACAACCTAGAAGACACCGGAACAGCCTGGTTCATGACAGTAGCAATGTTTCTACATAACTTTCATCTTATTAATTATAGTAAAGGATGAAACATTTAAAAAAAAAGTGTAGTATAGAATTCTAGTCAAATATATATAATATTAAACCTGAACCATTACCTTCCCTTAACCTAAACATATTAGTAACTATACAACTACTGTACCAAATCATAAAACGATAACTAGCGATAACATTTTCTTGACTTTTTTGCATAAAATTTTAGCATGGCCTTCTCCAGTTTAAATACAAATAAAAGATATAATAGTTTAGATCAAGATAATTTTAGCATTTAAGATCAAATAAAATTAAGACTAAGATAAGATGAGTCTGACGTAAATTTGCTGCTGTTCGGTCCCATCACGTTGAGACCGGTCAGTAACAATATTTGTCCTAATCCAAGATGCTGTTAAAGGCACTTTTTTCACCATGTACAATGTGATATTATGATTTTTTCATTTGTGTAACAGCGATGATCTATTTGTTTACAGAATAACAAAGCTGTTTTAATGTCAGTGTTTTTGAGGCATACGTTTACTTTCCTCAGTGTAAAGAAATAAAACAAACCATGTATTTACTGTACATCCTTTTTTTACCAAGTCAAAGTCGCACTTCCCGTCTGAGAACGTTGTCCTCTTTACACTGACTCGCTTGTTCTCTCTTTTTTTAGTAAATAAACAAATCACTAGCGGGACATCAGCTAAAAAAAAGAGAGCATGGACACAGAAGGACAGAAAAAAGAGCAACTGACACAAAAAGAGCAGATTTGCAAAAGGAGCCTTTCGCGGTGTGACAGGAGGCGAGGAGGACACTTACTGTATGGAGCTCCGAGGCCGGAGCTTCTAGTCCACGGGGACAAGTCCCTTCTGGCTCTGACCCCTAAAAACCAGGCCTTGCTGACTGAAGGAGAACAATTAGACAGATCATCATAAAAACATTTTATTTTTGTATACTTTTTTAAGTTTATGATATCCAAAAAAAGCTAACTCTAATGTATGTATATACATATTATATGTGTGTAATATAGTATGTATGTTTAACAAAAAAGGAAAATTGTTATTGCAATGTAGAAGAAGGAGGTAAATGATGCCTTCTTCTGCTTCGTCCTTTGATTGTCCACCTCCCTCCCCCATCGCCCCCTGCTGGATGGGGCAGGAGCCATGGGGAGTGGGCAGACCAGGGGGAACAGGTCCAACAGACATGTCACTATGTAATTGTTATGGGAAAACGGAGCAGTCTTTATTCGAAGCGTTTCCAGCCTGTCTTCCACTAACTGACTGCGGTAGTGTAGTTTCTACTTTTCTGGTTAGTTTTGTCAAGTAGTCACCATTTTGTGGATTCCAGAAAAAAAAGAAGCATATGAATAAAATACATATTCTTACATTTGTCTGTGCAAATAGAACCAAGAGGGATGGAATTAAACCTTTCTATTCGTATGGATCTCTACCTTAGTGGCATCCTTCTGTATTCAAACATTGTACTAATAACATACTGTCAGGTATGGATGGAGAGTCAGTTGTAGCCATTTAATAATGTTGTATTTATTGTATTACCAGTAAAAAACATTTATATATAAATATAGATATATCTATTTGTGGTCTGCATTTCTTGCCCTTAGTTTTTAATTGTCATGCAGGATCCAGTGCACTGTCAATGTATGTTCAGTTTTCTACTTGTGTGAAGTTCTGTTAACATTTTTATGGTTTTGTTTTTCTTTAGTTCAGCTACTGAATGTAACTTCGAAAACTCTTAAACTTTTTAGGTAGATGTTTTTATATACATACAGTAATCTGTAAATTATAAACATGTAGATGATATAGCAAAATGTTTCTGACAATATGCTGGACTTCTTCTTCTTCTGATGACCCAAACAGACTGTAATGCCTTGGCCAGACGAGAAGAAAACAGAGGAAGGAAATGAGAAAAAAAATGGAGGCGGACGAGGGAAGCATTTAAAAATAACACCAGTTCTCTGCAGCCTTAGGGACCTGGAGGGAGAGACTTCAATGTAAATGCTACGGGATCAGTCCCAATCTTTGTCAGCCAGGGGTTTTAAAAATGTATAAACGCAAGGAGACGTGGCGCAGAAAAAGATGGGGAAAGTAAATATATTTCAAAGGGCGGAAATAACAGACACTTCCATTTGTCTCTGAGAACAGACGCTGGGTCTCCACTGTAGAGCTTCCTACTGCAGGTCAAAACCACGGAGAGTCTGATCTACCTTCTTTACCTCTTGTGACGTGTGTGCGGATTCAGAATATTATAAATCCTGTCCCATGATCATTGTTTAATGTGAAAAACAAAATGTGACATTGTTATTGTCTGTGTTCAATGTATAATGTTAAAATGTGTTCCACTCACTGGCATTTTATTAGGTTCACCTGCTATTGGGGTGTTTGAATAAGGTTTTCATTACGTGGTGGCACATGACACACTCCAGTGTGAGTTCACAATAATAACCAGTAAGAATGAGACCATGGACGTGTAAAACAGTCCCATTATTGCAGGGTTGTCATGTTTAACAGAGTAAGACTGTGCAGACGTAACTAATAAAGTGGCCGGTGAGTGTTTATCATTTCAGATCGTACAAATATGCAAGAGTCATGCGAGAAGATACAAACCTTCAAAACTTTGTAGTCACTTAGAAATTAGTTTTTGACAGGAAATCGGATTTTCGATAAATGAATATATTAAAGAGATCCAGTGTAAAGCTTGTTAATACTGTCTTCTAATAAAAGCCAGTGTTCAGATAGCAGTCAATGAAAGAAGTGCCAACGTTTACTGTGTTGATGCTTCCGCTGGCTCAGCTCAGATGTGTGTAGGAATACAGACAGCTGTCTTTTTAACCAATGAAATCCCTTCATTTGTTGTGTGTGATATATTGAAATGATCCTAGTTGACTGTATGTTGGAGCCCTTCGTATGAGGCAGTGGGTCATGACCAGATGTTTACTCCTCATCATCGTCTTTATTCTTTCTTGTCCAGTTTATCTTTGCAAACAAACTTGGACTCTCGTGTTATTCTTTTGACGGCTGTGGCTCAGTGTGAGGCCTTTCAGTCGTACATCCCAGGTTTGCAAATGCATTGATTTCTCTCTCAGCTGAGCGTGTGCGGCCGGCGGCTTTGTTTTCAGTGTCGTGGACGAACCCCTGGAGGAACGTCTTAAAGCATCACAGACTGGGACTGAACCACTGCGGGTGCATCCTGCAGACAGACTTTTTTTTTTTGAAAAACTCTCTCCACCCCATCGCTCGGCAGAAGAACTCCCTGCAGTGGGATGAACTAACGGATACAGAACGGACTGGTTGCATAAACACGGCGGGAGAAACCCAAGCGAGACTTTATGGACAACAAACAAAAAATGAAAAGCAACTAACGATGTCAATCTTCGGAGATTCAGGACCCCTCTGATCTCTGACATGTTCTTTTGATTCTGATTTCCCCCCCGCTCTTTCACTTAATAGTTAAGACCTTTGTCCTGTTTACGTGTACTGTAAGTGCTTTCTATCCATCACCCACTGGAGAGATTAAACGGTGTGAAGCAGCATTCATTCTAGCTCTGGTATTCTCTATGGCTGATTACTGTACCCTTCTGTTTAAGCCAGCATGCTGTCCTTACTGTGACCCCCGAGGCCTCCCACCTCCCATTCACATCCTCTCCAAGAAACCCCTGCCTTAAATTAAACTAAAACACCCATAGAAAAACTAGGGCATCGAACCTTTACCTGCATTACAGTACACAGACTCAATGTTCCCTACGCTTCCTACCAAAACAGTCAGTATGTGTGTTTTCCTCTTTGTATTGTGTATACATCAGATAAAAGTCCAAAAGCAGCTATTATTATCTGACACTTCCTGGCAACCAGACCCTCCATCCTCCACTCCCAGTCTATAGCCTATAGAGCCTGACTACAGCTACAGTTCAGCCAAAACCACACCTACCTCCACCATAAAGGCCACAGTATACTTGCTGCAGAGACAGTTTTTGTGTGGGCTCGACCTAAAGGCTGCATATGAACGCTTCCCATGTGACCGATTATGCATTATCAGCTTAAAGCTCACGCCACAGCGGTACGTTTTCTTTAATGGTTATATATATCATTGCAGTTATTCTATTTCTTTAAGTAAAGCTCTGGTAAACAGTGTGAAGTGAGGCTACAAATGCAGTTCTTTCTTCCAAATTGTTTTTTAAGTCAACGCAAATTAATTTACTTGTTGGTTATGATGATGTGTTTATTTCCTGTGAGATCTGTCTCAGTGAGCACAAACGTAAAGACTATGCATCAAGCATAAATGTTGAAAAACATTTAAATATTTATAATTGATATATACATATATATGTGTATAAGCTGCACTATCAGCCTGTGTGGAAACGGGAACAAGTGGACGAGACGTTCTGCCTTCAAACAAGGCGTGAACATGTGGGAAGCTACAGGCTGCAACAGCTGGATGTGGAGCATTGTTGTGATGATGGAAAAGACAGACAACTGCTTCCAGTTGTTTTCAGCTCATCTGAGCTTCCTAAAACTTGGTCTATTCGGATGCTCTGACGCTTGCAATTAAGTATACTGTTACCTTTAAAACCCATGTCATTCCCCAAACCTCAGCAGCCTCCCTGTCCTATGCAGATCCCCGAAGCAAAAACGTCTGAATGCTGATTATTGAGTAAAAACTGAAAGAAAAACGGAATTCTTCCATTCTGTTTGTATTTGTGGGCTTTTTTTGTCTCATTCGTCAGGTTGTGGCTCCAGTGTTGCTTTATTCTTTATGTATCCTCCCTTCTTCTTCCTGATCAGTAGTGGAACATTGTATTACTGTACAATGCACAAACAAAGAGAACCTGATGTCTAATTGCAGCTTCACTTAATCAAATAGTTTTTTTGTTTGTTGTTTTTGTTTTGTTTTAGGTATTATTAGATTTTTACCTGGTTATTGTTTCTGTATGCTCTCAATCTGCTTCAACAAATATGGTTTATTATATATGATTATCATAACTATTGTTACAGTTATTGCTACCACAGCTATTATTAATAAACACTTCTTTCCTCAGTAACTCTGTCCTGTTGTTATTTAAAAGTCTTTGAGCATGAGCAGCACAAATTCATACACACATGATAATAAAAAATTAAAAGGTATCTAAAACTAAACAGACAGAAAAAAATCTAACAAATCTTTAAGCTTTTTAATACATAATTTAGATCAGATTTAGTTAGAGACAACTCATTTGACTACATGCAGTGTTCAGCTAATCTGATATTTAGATAAATGGCTCTTTTTAGTGGCAGTTCCACACTCTGACACCACCACACGCTCAGAATCATCAGTGGTGTGAATGCAATATAAATACACCTGTACCTGTGGTACAAAGTATGCAAAGCACTTCTCCTAATACCAGGACCTCTGCTCCTTTTACGCCCCAGTGGCTACAGGGGTTCACTGGGAGCCTTAGTTATTAGACTCCATCGTTCCAAAGTCGAATAAAGCCAACGCCATCATCAAATGTCTTCGTTTAGTGGATGCCATAGACAGTCTATTTGAGGTAAAACTTGCTGCCCTTTGTTTATTATGTTACAACGTGCAGCTCACTGTCTGATATCACAGAACCCATGTAATGATGATATTATGGATCAGTGACTAGAGGAGTGTTAGGGACTGATAAAGCTTTAATACTAGTCAGTGGTGCGATAAATTAACTTCTCTAAAACAGTTCTGAACAAATTTGTGTTGTTAAGGTAAATAAACAGATTTAATTATAGTAATTGATTCATAAAATAAATTCCCTTTCATTTATGTAGTCTCTTCAGAGGAAATATGTCAGCCAAAATACGTCACTTCCAGAAATATGCACACTGAACCATCCGAACCATCTCTTAGTTATAAATTCAGATGTTGGTCAAACTCCTTGATACAATGAGTTACTCACTGTTCTTTTCTTTTTCTCCCTCTATCTTACATGCTACCATCGAATTTCATGTTACTATAGAGCAGTGATCTGTAACGGCCGCTAGATGGCGCCGTTACGCTGCTGTAATAAGGCTGTGAGCGCAGATTGTCCCTTGCCGGACACCGTACTGTCGTTGATTCTAACGTTTTCTATGTTTTTTGTTGACAGGCGAGCTGTTGTCTTGTAATAGATAAAGTTCTGCTATCCATCTGGGGCATGTATTTAGTGGTACATTTGTATAAGACACTGCACTATGTTGTGGTATAGAAATGTATATGTTTGCGCTAAGCAAATGAATGTGTTGTTGTCACGTCGCCAGACAGTAACTTAGCCTCAGTTAAGTAGGACTGTTTTGTAATTAATGTATGAATGTTTTCTGTGTACATGAATATTTGGTATGGCTTTGTTTCGTTCATATTTCATTCAAGTGAGCGGATTAAATTTGTACGATAAGATGAGTCTCACTCTATGACCGATAGGTGGCGGTACTGCACCTTTAAGGATACTGTCCGCTGTCTCATCTGCGGTTCGTCTGTTAACTGACGTTTGCTTCCCTCCTGCTTGTTTCAGCAGCTGTCAGCGTGTCTGACCATCGCTCCGACAGCTTTTCTCAACCAGTGCTGTAGAGGAGGGAAAGACAGGTTAACTAGCGGGTCAAGGTGCTGCTGTTGATTTGGGTGCAAACAGTGGCAGACGCGACATCGCACTCAGCATTTAAAGCTGCTCTGCTCATACTGAATTACACATTACCGTCTGGTATAAAAGTACACGCAAGCACAACACTCATGTAATAGTATTATTTGACAAATGCGACTGCAGCTTAAAACTGACTGTCATGACTCATTAGTAGAGTAACAGACATCAGATCAAAAAGAATAGAGACAAGGTTTATTATTTAAGGCCTAAATCCCAAAATAATGCTAGATGTTTTTAAGGTCTGAAGTAAACGGTAAATACAACCTTAACCATATTATTCCGAAAGATAAGATGCTGCTGCTGTAAAGACAGGTTGTTGGTTCAAGTCCTCCATACCCGTAGATGCTTTCAAGTCCTTTTTGTCCAAATAAACTGTAAATACAACACTGAACATGCCACATCCTGAACAGAGCAGTGGCTCAGAGGTTAAGAGGTTGTTCTTGTGAAGTTAGGTTGAGGGTTCAAATCTTGCATGATTCTAGAAACTTTTAGATGCTGCTCTCAAAGTGTAGGCTTCAAAACACGCCAGAAGCATCTCCAAATGTGAAGGGTTCCTCAGTGGTGTACTGGGTAAGACGATGAGCGTAAGTCGCAAGGCGTGCAGACCTCATGATCGAATCCTGGGCACTGCTGGTTCCTGAATCAAACAACAGTCCTGAAGGGACTCCAGGGGGGGCCGTGTCCCCCCTGCGTTTCCAGAGAGGTGGAAAGAAGGCCTTATGAAACTGAGAAGTAAAACTAACTAGAAGTTTGAACAAAAGCAAAATGTTTAATTGACTAGAACAGACAGTTAAAGGTCTAAGGTTTATTATATTATAGCACAGAATCTGGAGTCAACTTTTGGAGTGTTGATGGAGATTTCAATGATTAGTGTGTTTGCAAGAAGAACAGTCAATAAAATGAATAAAATTCATGGAAAGATCAAGAAATGTGAACAACACAACTATTTATCAACTGTAATAAAGGAGCTGATGAGAGACATTTTTGCAATTTATTTTAATAACAGAGAAAAATAAAAGATAATGGGAAAAGAAAATCAACAACCGGCTGGGGAGATCAGGACATACAGAGGTGTAATGCAAAGATCACACAATCCTCAAATTGCTCCATAGTTTGTTTTAATACATCTATCTGACAACGTTTCTCTGACAGGATCAAACTCTCACTACGACACATCACATAGAGACACTGAGGAACCAGACCAGAACCCAAACCCAGGATAAAGAGGTTCAGTGAATGTGGTGTTGAAGGTGTGAAGGTGGATCAGTTTGTCAGAGGAGACTCTGTAGAAGGACAGAGAACCAGCAGGACAGTCCACATACACTGATACTCTGTCAGACACAGAGGAGGAGATGGATGTTACTATGTTATTGTGTCTGACAGAGTAACCACGTTTAGAGCAGAACAGACTCCAGGAATGATCATTGGATCCAAACACACAGTCTGTACTGAATCCTTTCCTTCTGATTCCTCTGTAACTCACTGATATAAAAACGTATCCTCTCCACTCAACCTCCCAGTAACAGCGACCAGTCAGTCCATTACTACACAGCAGCTGATACGAGTCAAATCTGTCTGGATGATCAGGATATGACTGATAGTCCTTCACATATGTCACCTTCCTGTTGCTGTCAGGAAGGAGTTTCCCGTTCACTGTGTTTGTGTCGATGGTGAGTTGACAGAAATCTGATGGAGAGAACAAGACACAATCCAGCTGCAGTTATTGATCTATCATCAGTTTGATGACGACTCATGAGTTTGAAGATGGTTGAATGTTGCTGATCTCTGTAAAAACACACTTACACTTGCTCAGACCTGGTCTCAACCAACGGACTCCACCAGGCTCCACCCTGAAAGGAGGAGGGGGTCAGAGACATGCAGACATGGACATTACATGGCTCTCACACACACATTGTTGTAGGATTGTGTTCAGCACCAATTAAGGAGTTAGATCTTTATCTTGGAATCTACGGAGCAGGAGGTGACGTGGAGAAAAGCCTTAACTTCTCCATTTCCCTTCATCACTTTTGGTGTCAGACACCTGCTTTCAGTCTCACTCTGTCACCATCAAACTAATGTGACACCACAGGAAGCAAAGTCAGAATGTGTTTATTAGCACACACTCCAAGGTTGGGTTCTAAGTTCATAAAGCTCCACATCCCTACTTGCTCCTCCATCAGACACTGTGTGTAGTTGTGTCCATACCTGAGAGTGTCCAGTCTCCAGTGTGGATCCTTGACTCCAGCAGACAGCAGCTCCACTCCTGAGTCTCCTGGATGATTGTAGCTCAGGTCCAGCTCTCTCAGATGGGAGGGGTTGGAGCTCAGAGCTGAGGCCAGAGAGACACAAGCTTCCTCTGAGAGCAGACAGCCTGACAGCCTGAACACACACAATGTTAAAGCACACTTACATACTACAGTTTGGATTAGAGGCACATTTGGTCATCTACAGTGGAGAGAAACACTGAACTGTTTAAAAGGTTCCTGCTTGAAATGTGATCTGATCATCAGCAACATGACAATGAGAGTCAGTTTATTGATCCTCCACACTTCCTGTCTGTTTAATAACTTGGTTCTGTAGTTTGAGCTCATTAAAGGACTTTACAGACAATGTGAGTGTGAGTGTTGTGCACATTTCTCAGACGATCTTTAGCTTCATGAATCCTGACCTCAGAGTCTCCAGTCGACAGTGAGGACTCTTCAGTCCAACAGACAGTAGCTTCACTCCTGAATCCTGCAGGTTGTTGTTACTCAGGTCCAGTTCTCTCAGACTAGAGGACTGAGAGCTGAGAACTGAGGACAGAGGTTCACAGCTTCTCTCTGACAGGTCACACACACTCAGTCTGAAAGATGAAGATGTGGGTTAAGATGGAAATTAAACCATTCGGTGTCTCATGGTGTCTTTATTGTGATTTATTGGTTTGTTCCATGTCGTCTCAATGGAGACAGAACCAACAATATGATCCTGACTGAAATGTTCCTGTCTAAACTCTGATAAACAAACTTCAAGGTCTCGTCTGCTCTTAATGGTCGAAGCTTCAACCTCCAGTTTCTCTGTCTGTGTTCAGACACTGGACAACGACAGAGGAGGAACTTTCTCACCAAATGTTAAATGTGTGGTTAGTGAATCTCACAGCACAGATGCTGTCATTCACCTGGATGTGGCTTCATCTTCTCAGACCATGTAGTGATTTAAAGAAAAAAGTTGGTGCAGCAACAGTTTGGTTCTGCTGAGCAGAGGTTTCTCCTTCTGCTCTGTCATGTGTCTCACACTCACTCTCTCTGAGAACATGTTCAACTCAACGATCATCTGAAGACAACTGTCAATAACATGAACAAATTTAACTTTTTAGCTCACACAAAACTAAAACATGGAGTCTGACCTCAGAGTCTCCAGTCGACAGTGACGACTCTCCAGAAAACCACACAGATGCTTCACTGATGAATCCTGCAGGTTGTTGTTACTCAGGTCCAGTTGTGTCAGATGTGACGGGTTGGACTTCAGAGCTGAGGCCAGAGAATCACAGCTGATCTCTGACAACCAGCAACCACTTAATCTGAACAAACAAACAAAGATGTGGATCAAAGCATTAATAATGAGTCAGATTTGTCCTGGTCACTGATGTTTGAAATCGGCGGAGTGCTTGTGTTGTCGTGTCGTCATGATCTCAGCTTCTACACATCATCCACAAGTCAGCACAACATTCATACACCTGTTGTCAGCACTGATTCACAAGCTGCTGCTGGAACCAGTAGAAAACCAGCCGTGTTGGATTAAAAATTTCATCTGGTTCCTTTTATTCATCGTCTTCTCTCTAAATCTGAACTATTCTGTGTCGTCTGATGGAAAATGTTCAGACTAATGTTTGGATCAAACTCCAAACTGACAATTATTGATGAAGTGAATCATCTTTAGAACTGATCCCAGTCAGATGGATGTTCTCTCCTCTGGTTCTACATGGAACCTAGAACCTTCTGTAGCAACATGTCTGCAGCCTCACATTCATGCTCCTGTTTCCTGCTTGTGTCTCTACAAAGTGACATCATTGTCTGACAGGAAGCATCACACACAGGTTGAAGTGTGGCCTGTTGATGGAGACGAATCAGACGCATCTAAAGATCCTTCAAACATGTGGAGACATGTTTTACTCTGAGTTTCTGCTGCTGTGTCACATTTAAAGAAAAAGACGTCACAAACACACAAAAAACACTGACCTCAGAGTCTCCAGACGACAGTGAGGACTCTTCAGTCCAGCACACAGAACCTTCACTAATGAGTCCTGCAGGTTGTTGTTACTCAGGTCCAGATGTGTCAGATGTGACGGGTTGGACTTAAGAGTTGAGGCCACAACTTCACAGTGAGTCTCTGTGAGTCCACAGCCAGAAAGTCTGTGATGACAGAAAATATAAAGTCTATAAATGTAAAGTGACTTCATGAATGCTGATGCTGAAGCAGCTGTAGCTCAGTTGGTCTCATCCATCACAAAGTGTGTGTGTGAACCCTTGTGTCCAATGTGATCATTGAGCAGATAGTTTGGACAGCGTCTGTCACACCACAGTGATGTCACCATGTCCAGTTGTGGCGACAGAAAGCTGTGATGTGTGTTTAATGTGATGGAGGATGTAGCTGCTCTCATTTCGGAGTGTTGCTCCGTGTGACAAAGTGGGTTTGACCTCCACTGGTCCCCAGCTGTTTAGCTTCATCATAGACATTGAGAGCACATACTAACACATACCAGTACACGTGTTAGGTTAAGTAACTGCAGTCACAAAATTCACCAGGTAGGAAACTAAAAGGAGGAAGCAGCCAATTACTTCCTCTTTTCAAAACCTCATGACCCCATTGTCTTGATCCACCATACAAAATGGCAGATCCAGTCTGTGAAGGTTAATTTGGACCAAGTCAGAGCCAGTGCTGGCCATAAATCAATTAAAACAGTTTGTTCATTAACACAAAACACTCCTTTAAAACTAACAAAATACACCAGGAGGCAAAACACATATAATAACGTAACCAAAACAAAACACACTCAAACACTCAGGCAAAACTCCCAACGTGGCTGAGGCATGGCCCGAACAAAAAGAGGCTACTACAAATCATGAATCGAAAGACAGGTGCCCATCCTACACTCCACTGAGTAGAAAGTCTCCCCCACCTCCAAAGAAGGAGCCAGTGTTGCAGTTATATCTTATCAGAACTCCCCTCTTTGCCTTCAAATCTATAGACAAAGTGATTGCACAGGTGCGAGCCTTGCTGCAGCATGCTTTGACATGTTAAGGTGTACCCTCTCTGATCACTGTTCAAGACAGTTTTTTTTTGTCAATTTTTACGCTTAAATTTATACTTTTTTGTGTGTGTGTGTGTCCTGTTCGGCAGTCGAACAAGCAGCATGTATTAGGCTGAATGTCGTACTGTGATGAACAGTTTTGCTTTTATGAGCAGAGTATATGAGAAATATATGTACTCTTCAGGGGGTGCATGACAAATCAATTAAGCAAACAACAGGAAATAAATAAATAAATAAGGATGCACCTTAGGCAGACACATTTATAACTAAACAACTGCTGTACTGTGGTTTAAGCTGAGAAGTAGCGCTGTTTCCTCAAATCCAGCTGATTCTCTCACATGATCCAGACCTGCCTCATTAAACCATAACAAACTTGGACCACAGCATTTTATTGTGGGATGATGAACCTGAAACAGGGACCCTGGCGACTGGATCCAGGAGGAACTTTCTATAGGACGGTACTGATAGATGCCAAATCAACCCACGACGTCAGATCAGGCAAGACCAATATCTCTGACTTCACTGTTTCCTCAAAGCGCTGAAAGGAGCCGTCCAAATTCACTAGTAACTTTAGATATTTAGAGGTTAATAACAAATGCTCTTATCTCTTCCCCAAATTCATCACACTCTTAGGTATTAAGGTTCATTCATCTGTTCATTTAGTGTTCATTTCCATCTACATACATATGTTCATTGATACATTCATATAAAGCCGTTAAATTCACTCAACACACATACCTTCATTCACATCATTTTTTTATTTGTTCATTCATTGCTGGTTGTTTTTGTTTCTGCATTTATCCCTATCCATTTATTCATATATCCTGTAGTATTAGAATAATAAAATGTTAAAAAGATCTGTTTTTGTGTTCATTGTTCTTCAGACAAAAACAAAGGTCACTGACACTGCGACAGGAAATCATGACAGACACTGATTTGGTTTTATCAAGTAAAAATTATTATTATTATTATTTATTCAGGTTCAGCTCCCTGAACGACAGCAGAACCAGAACACTGATGTCTGGGTTTTCCCGGCCCTCGGCCCAGTCCAGAGTGAACTTCTGCACCGAGAAGGTTTTTCCAACGCCAGCGACGCCGTTGGTCAGATACTGTAGACTGCCTACGGAGCAGACAAAACTCACTTTGCGAGGACTGCCTACGAGGCAGTCGATTCATACGCTGCTGTACCTGATCGGCTGCCTTTGTTCTACTAACGGGGCCGTTACCTGCGCACCACAGGGGGGAGGCACGCTGAGCCACTTCAACAAAACCTGTCTTAGTCTGTGTTTATCAGTCCTGACACAGGCCTGACAGAGGCTGTGGTCCTCTCATGGAGACATGAAAACACACAGAACCAACACTGGTACTGTGGCGCCCAATAGGCCCAAATAAGGTCTGAGGTCTGTCAGAAGGAAGCACAGAATCTTGTGTGTTCCTGTGCGTTTCTGTTACAGAAAGGAGAGCGCGCTCACTTGTATTCAATGCATGGAAATGAATCTGCTCAGCCACAGAGCAAGTGAAGCTGCTTCTCTCAAGTGCTGGAATGGGCCACATTGGAGTTCTGACTCTGTAAAAATGATTGTATGTTTCACTGTGGAAAAAAAAGACATAAAAGTAAAAAAGTTGCAGGTCTGTCGGAAGAAAGTACAGAATCTTATCTGCTCCTGTGTGTTTCTGTTACAGAAAGGAGAGCGCGCCCACTTGCATTCGATGCATGTAAATAGATTTAACAACAACAGCTCAGTCAGAGTGGCTAGATCATTGTCGTTAGCTTCATACCTCACTAGGTAGAGTGCTTGTCTTGAGATCCAAAGGTTAATGGTTCGATCCCCGGCCACAGCTCTAATGATGGAAGTATATTCTTTGCTCTGAAAAGAGCAGTAAGTAATTGAAATGTATTTACTCACTTTGTGTTATTAATTTTTACTTATTTATCCGCTGCTTCCAGGGTTTTCTGTTGTCATGTTTATTTAGTGCGTGATTTTGGTTGGGTCACATGCCTTTTATTATTTGCATTTGTGTAAAAATGTTTTTTTATTAACAAATGTCCCAAAAGAAAACACCTCAGGTGTGTTGATGTCTCTCTAAGATGGCAAAGTGAAACAGAGTTTCACACAGGTTTTGTTGAAGTTGGTCAGCTCCCCCCACCACAGCTCCCAGCTCCCCCCTGTGGTGGACCTTTTACGTAACAAAGGGAGCAATTCACACCTGAGTTAGGATGTCAGGTATACCTTCGCAGACCTTTGACTGCCCTTTAGGTTCATGAGGGGATAAAAAAATCCAGGTACTGTTAACTCATTAAATTGATATATGGATTAATTAAAGCTAGGTTGTCACTTTAAAGAACATGTTGCCCCAACTTCAAGGAATATTAATGTTTCTGCATTAATATGAAATTATTGATTCAAATCTGCTACATTTAGGACAAGCAAAAACATTCTCATGAAAGATTTCCTGGTTTTACTGGCCCCAGCAAGATGCTGACATGGTAAAGTACTATCAGTCTTGTCCTGAGTGCCAGTTAACATTCCCAAACAGGAAAGGGCTCCTCTCATTAGTATGCCCATTATTGACACACCCTTTTCCTGCATTGCATGGACATCGTAGGACCATTAGAAGAGAGTAAGGCATGCATTTAGCAAGGGGTACGAATCAAGAAATCCTGAAGCTTTTTCATTGAGGAGACTCAAGGCTCGTCACACTGTATTATCTACTGTAGCTGTTCTCAAGAGTGAGAATCCAAAGGAAATTCAAACTTAAGACTGAAGACCAGGTCCTGAACAAAGAACACAAACAAAGATGTCTTCTAAGAACCTGTAGTTGATGTTTTCACTGAACTCTTAGTGTTAAAGAGAAACACTTCACACACAGAATCTGAGGCCTCAGCTTCATGTTGCTGTAGAATATTAATGATCACAAAAACGTTGGACTTACTGAGCCTTTCTGCAGTTCCTCACAGCTGGCATCAGTCTCAGTCGTCCCTCCCATGATGTGTTGTACTGGTTCAGATCCAACTCATCCAGAACCTCCTCTGACATCTGCAGCATGTAGGCCAGAGCTGAGCACTGGATCATAGAAAGTTCCTCTGATCTGTTCTCTGACTTCAGGAACTCTTGGATCTGCTGATGCACTGAGTGGTCGTTCATCTCCATCAGACAGTGGAAGATGTTGATGTTTCTGTCTGGAGAGGTTTCCTCAGTGTTCTTCATCTCCTTCAGGTTGTTGATAATTCTCTGGATGGTTTTTGGACTGTTCTCTGTGTGACCCAGCAAACCTCCTAAGATTCTCTGGTTGGACTCCAGACAGAGGCCATGAAGGAAGCGAACAAACAGGTCCAGGTGTCCACTTGGACTCTGGAGGGATTCATACATGGTGCTGTACAGGACATCATCCAGAGATGAATTATCATCATCATCATTCCAGTCTTTCCCCAGAAACGTCTTCCATTCCTCCCTCTTCCCGTTGGTGTAACAGTGCATCATGTGAACAGCAGCCAGAAACTCCTGAACGCTCAGATGAACAAAGCAGTAGACTGTTTTCTGGAAGATCACACTCTCTCTCCTGAAGATCTCAGTACAGACTCCTGAGTGAACCAAGGCCTCTGTGACGTCTAGACCACACTGCTCCAGGTCTTCTTGGTAGAACATGATGTTTCCTGTCTGCAGATGTTTGAACGCCAGCCTCCCCAGCTTCAGGAGAACTTCCCTGTCAGCCTCCGTGAGCTCCTGTGGACTGGTCTCATGTCCCTCATGGTACTTGTTCCTCTTCCTCTTGGTCAGGACCAGCAGGAAGTGTGAGTACAGGTCCGTCAGGGTCGTGGGCAGCTCTCCTCTCTGCTCTGTAGTCAACATGTGCTCCAGAACCGTAGCAGTGATCCAGCAGAACACTGGGATCTGACACATGATGTGGAGGCTCCTGGACGTCTTGACGTGTGAGATGATTCTGTTCGACAGATGATCTGTGGATCTCCTCCTGAAGTACTCGTCCTTCTGGGCGTCGGTGAAGCCTCGTACTTCTGTGACCCTGTCCACACACGTAGGAGGGATCTGATGGGCCGCTGCGGGTCGGGAAGTGATCCAGACCAGAGCCGAGGGAAGCAGGTTCCCCTGGATGAGGTTGGTCAGCAGCACGTTGACCGATGACTTGTGTGTGACGTCAGACACCAGCTCCCTGTGGCTGAAGTCCAGTGAGAGTCTGCTTTCATCCAGGCCGTCAAAGATGAACAGAAGCTTCAGGACAGCGAGCTGCTCTGCTGAGACCTTCTGGAGCGTTGGATGGAAAACATGGAGCAGCGTGAGAAGGCTGTGCTGCTGATCTCTGATCAGGTTCAGCTCCCTGAACGACAGCAGAACCACCACACTGACGTCTGGGTTCTCCCGGCCCTCGGCCCAGTCCAGAGTGAACTTCTGCACCGAGAAGGTTTTTCCAACGCCAGCGACGCCGTTGGTCAGAACCAGTCTGATGGGTCCGTGTGGGTCAGAGGAGGCTTTAAAGATGTGGTGGACCTTGATGGGAGCCTCATGGAGGGTCTTCTTCTTGGAAGCTGTCTCCAGCTGCCTCACCTCATGTTGGGTGTTCACCTCTTCACTCTGTCCCTCTGTGATGTAGAGCTCAGTGTAGATGCTGGTGAGGAGGACTCCACTTCCTGTTTCACCTCCTTCAGTCACACGTTCACATCTGCTCCTCAGACTGAGCTTATGTTCATCTAAAGCCTCCTGCAGAACAACATCTGCTGAAGGAAGAGGAAACAACAGAGACTGAACTACAATACCCACTTGTTCTATTTATGATTCACAAATAATTCAGTGATTTAGAAAATGTGAGAAAATGAACAGAACAAACTGTGACTGTATCAAAGTCAGTCTTGTTGAAACAATGACATCAGACACATGTTCAGTCTTACTTTGGACGGTTCTGCGCTGATGGCCCATCTGTAGTCCAGCTTTGGTTCTAGGTCGTTTCCCACACTGGGGACAGGAGGAGTCTCCTGATGGTGCAGACTGGTCCCAGTATGAGTTGATGCACTGTCTGCAGAACCAGTGTCCGCAGCTGATACTGACTGGATCCTTCAGAACCTCCTGACACTGATAACAGCAGGACGGCTGCTCCTCCACAGGAACACGACTCCTCTTCTTCTCTCTGTCAACACATTAGTTCAGAACCAAACTGATGAGTCCAACACTGTAGAAGCTCAGATGGTCCAGAGACCAGGAAACGTGACCTACTGCTCTGTCTGAACTCAGCATCAGTCTGGTTCCTCTGGCTTTAACTCTCCTGCTGCATAAACACTAATCAGCTGCTTTTCCTGTCTCACATTTACTGATCTGCTGAGATTCATACACACTCAGCACTTGCTGTAGCTCCTTCACAGTAAAAGCATTGACTATACAGAGCAGCTTCTGTCCTCTACTGTTATACAGCCGAGCCTGAGGTTAGAACGGCTTGTTAGTTCTGGACCTGTAGGAACAACGTGACAAACCCTGAACTCAAAGCTCCACTTATTATGAGTCAGAGCTTTCAGACTCTGAACAGTTAAAATATTTATAGTGACAAAATTCTAACGTGGAGGTTCTGAGGTGTTTCACCACAGAACATCCATCAGGAGTTGGAGGATAGAAAACCCAAACTAAGATCCTTCTCAGTCGCTGCATCATCAACAGAAATCTATGAACAGCACATTTTGTCTTCATCCTCCATCAGGTCAGTTAAGTAGAAACTGTCTCTTACTTTGTGTCTGAGGCTCCAGGTTCATTACTGAAGTTTGGAGGTTCACGTTTGGACCAGTCACTCTTCATAGACAGACAGCTGGGTCCTGGAGGTTCTGCTCTTTGTCTCTGATTCTGACCTCTGTAAACACATGTTTTCATTCATATCACATCAGTCACTGATCAATTCTCTGATCAAAGTCATTTCTGTGGCTCTAGACACAAACTACTGCTGCTGCAGATCATCAGGACGTTTCACACTTTAGATCAGTTCTCAGATCTGATTCCAGCTGTTCTCTGTGATTGACAGCTGTCAGAGACACCGAGACCCAACAAATCATTTCTCTGTGTGTCATCAGTCATTTCATTGTTCATTTTAATTATCACGTCTACACACATGAAGTAGATTCACAAGAACATGAACATCCTCGAAATTCATACGGTCAGTTTTTAAGGTCAGAGAATAAACTGACAATAATTCATATCAGTGAGTCTGGATCAGTTCTTACTTTGTGTCTGAGGCTCCAGGTTCATTACTGAAGTTTGGACGATCACCCAAGGACCGGTCACTCTTCATAGACAGACAGCTGGGTCCTGGAGGTTCTGCTCTTTGTTTGTGTTTCTGACCTCTGCAAACACAACATGTTTTCATTCATATCACATCAGTCACTGATCAATTCTCTGATCAAAGTCATTTCTGTGGCTCTGAACACAAACTACTGCTGCTGAAGATCATGAGGACGCTGGATCAGTTCTCAGATCAGATTCCAACTGTTCTCTGTTGTAATGGAAAAATTTTACCTTAGTGCTGTTTCTTATCCAACACACTCGTCATGTGCTGGTTAGGTGCAATACTGAACATTCTTACACAAACAAATAATCTCTTGTGCCCTGACGTACATCAAGTCTAAACATCTGATGTTCCATTTGACTGACTAATAATTTATGATATATGTTTGTCTTTTACACCCGGACTCTGGCTCCATCCTATCTGACTCCCCACCAGACCCAAGGCTGTTAAAGCCAATGCATCTTGTCTTGGAAGCTCGGTGTTCCTTCCTTTGGATAACAAGACATGACGATGCAGAAGTGAGAAAGCAAACATTCTCACTCACAGCGAGATAAGGTGGCGCAAACAATTCCATTGCTGCAGAGAGACATTCCACAAAGCGCCAGAGAAAGGGGTTAAAAGGCAGAAGCAACTTGAGGATCGTGGGCTCTTTGCATCACACCTTCGTGGTGTGTGCACTGATCTCCCCAGCTGGTTTTTGGTTTGTTGATGTGCACGATCAACATCCATGTTTTTTTATTTGCTTTCCCCATTATTTTTATTTTCTTTATTATTTCAATAAATCGCACAAAAGGACAACTCTCTCATCTGCTTCTTTATGGAAAATTTCCACCACAGAAATTGGCGTCTACGAACAGGATCCCGCGGCAGGTCGTCTGGACGGTGTGACCAGGGACGATAGTCCTGAGGACTAGGGTCGCTCAGCCTCCAAACCTCTACAGACATTCAGAGCTGGGAGGACTGCTCACCCGTCTGGATCGCCTCTGACGAGATCCAACGAACACAAAATGCAACCTCTACCCGGCCCGGTGAGAGAGATTCCGTTTTGTTGCGACTTATCGAAGAAAAAAAAAAAAAAAAAAAAGAAAACGGGTTTGAAATTGGTTTCAGGTATTCGGGATTTACTTGGCTCTGATCATTTGGTTTAGGGAAAGTAAGGCAAATAACAATTAATTCTAAAACATCCGCAACTAGACTAAAACAAACAACGACAAAAGAAAATATAACTAGGACTAGAGATGATAATATTTCGAAAACGACTATGTGGCTGAAAACATCTAAAATATAATAATTAGGACCAAACAAATTTTTTTAAATTAAAAAAATTTAATATTTGGGTAAAAAATTAATTAGGTCAAAGTCTGCCCTGGTGGCCGAGACGGTGGTTGCTAAGGGTTGGCTCGTGGGACCGAGCTTGTTTTGTCTGTACTGAGGATACAGACCAGTGTGCAGATCTGAGCGCAGTCCAAAGGGTGTGGACAAGGAAATAAAAGACGGCTTCTGTAAGACGGAGCGCGTTTGCAGGGGGAAGTGGTTTCGAGATACGAGGGACCCGGGTCTTAGAGGGGCCTGACGGTGAGGGACCACTTCCGAGAACCCTGTCGCTGATCTGAGCGGTTCCCTTTCTACGGAGACGTCCGTGGAAGAGAAATTTCGAAAAAAGGTTCCGGCCGGAACACAAAAAAATCTAAGGCAGAAAACCGCCGGGACTCTGAAAGATGGGTTCGGGGCGATCTAAGTCTCCACCACCAGACTGCAGCATTACAAAAGTAAAAGTAATTATAAAAGTAAAAAGTAAATATGGTTATTAGTGCGTTTCATGTTTCCATGAGTGGGAAACTGGTTATGGGTTCAAAAGGAGAATCACTTAGTGTAAAAGGACATACGCACCTTAAAAGAAAAAAATTAGAGACAAAAGAAAAGATCTGAAAAAGCATAACTATCAAAACTAAAGCCCTAAAAGAAACAAAAGAGAGATGAGAGTAACAGGAAAAAAGGAGATAACAACTCTGGGGAAGAATTGTTTGCACTCTGCCACACACACACCACACACACACACCACACACACACATATCATGTCAAGAGCAAATGCTCCCATTCTTTCTGCTCTCTATTCTAATGCAGAACTGAGCGCGATGAGGGTAAATCCGGATCTGGACTCCTTTCCCACCATCAGCAGAAGAACCGAAGGAGAAGAAGCGTCTGACCAACAGCCAGAACAGGGTGGAAGCTCTGACACCACAGCAGCAGGAGGACACAGACCACAGCATGGACGCCTCACAGACTCACACAACGTCTGCAGCCATCACGTTCTGGGCTCATCAGATGAACCAGCTACTACAGGCCCTGCACCAGCATGAAAGGACTGTGTCTGAAGCTTCAGAGGCCGTGAAACTGTCTTACAAGCGTGTGTGTCTGACACAGACACCTGCTTATGACAGTCAGCAAAGGAAAACAAGGACAGAGCAACAGCAGAGAAGACGTGCTCTGACACAGACACTGGTTGAAAAAAACAGGAGAGGCTTCAGACGTGATCGGCCCAAAAGAGCTGCATCTGAGGATCCAGGAAAGGTCTGTCATCGAGGAACAACTGTCCCATTGAAAGGCTTCACCCACTGGCGCTCACATCAGACTGATGGTTGGGGAAGGAGGAAGGTGACGGTTCCTTTTCACGTGACGTACAAGACGGTACCGCAAACACACACACACACATTCATACACGCAATGAAGAAACACGCTTACAGCTGATACACGCTCAAATTCATGTTCATGCTTATCTGCTTATTGCAATGAAGAATCGCTTTTTGCTCAAAGAATCCCACAGAGTGATTTTAAAATGATGACAAACAGCTAAATGACAACTGCTGCATGACTTTGCAGTCTGATGGGTTTAAACTATTTTTACTTGCAACAAATTCAGTAATAAAATCCTTCATGTTTCTAAAAATACTTGTGCACAATATAGGTTTGTCTGGCCACACTGTAGAAAAAAAAAAAAAAAAAACAGACTATAGGAAGACTGAGACTGACAGACTATCAATGACTATTAAAGGGAAGACGACTATTAGAGAGAAGTAATAATATTTACTGTACGTACCAGATTATTAAAGAAAACTTATTCTTTCACTGTCTTGTGCAACATCTGACAGCAAGACACCTTAACATTCATTTTTGCTTTTAAACTTATGCCCAGTTAAATTTTTAGGAAGAGATCTGATGTAGTTTAGATATTTGATTGATTTCCACTCCAGACGGAGTGCAGGTCACATCTACAGACATTCTAAATATCCCTCTTTTGTTGGTGTTAACTTCAGCTCAGCTGGGCTCTTATCATTGGCTGCTGAGGGGGGGCTGTAACTGAGGCCCTCACACAGGCTGCATCACAGCTTGTTTATGATTTCACACACACACTCAAACTGACCTCAACTTTCCTCTTTTGGGATGAACACAGGTCTGCGCTTGCGATTTCTTTTACTAACGAACAAAAAGATTTTTGATGTTTATTTTACAGCTCCACACGTCCCTCTGTGAAAACATGATGGAGACAGATGCAGGACGTGGGTCCTTTCATGAACAGATGTCAACGGGGTGGAGACTGGTGAACGACTTCCGACCCCATGTGACGTATTCACCTACTTTACATACTTTTAGAAAACTTCTTTTTATTTTGCCCGTCATGTGCAGCAAACAGTGAACTTGGTACCTCCGTATGCTAATGACACTACATGCTTTTGTTTTTATTTTCATTTTTCAGAGGACGCTCTGACCCAACACTCAGCCTTACAGGAAGCCCTGCTTCCCTGTGGCTCACATACAGACATGATGTAGGTTCGATCAGAGGATGTGAACTAGTGGTCATCACACCTAAATCTGACCACAGACCATGTAAACAACAACACCCTCTTAAAGGAGCCATAGATGGTGTTACTGCAGACACCACTAAGCTACTGAAACATTGGATGCTACAGGCCACAAAGAGAGCCTGTCTAAATTACAGTTTGTTCAGACTAAGGTTATTTTCTGGGTCATTGTAATTACAGCTGATGGCAAATCCATCTCACCCAACAGAGTTAAAGCAATTTGAAACCTGCCTAAACCGTGCACGTAAAAACAGCTGATGTCTTTTCTAGGTTTTTGTTCTTATTGTAGGACTTTCGTTCCTAACTTTACTGTCTTTGAGGCCCCACTCAGGGTTCTGATGCAGACATCTTCATCGTCCACTTCTTGTCTCACGTGGACGTCTGAGGCTGAACAACGTTCACTGACCTCATGCTTACTCTTCAGTCGGCTCCTACTTTGGGTCTCCCTGATCTGACCCTACGCGACCTTTCACTCAAACAGTGGATGAGAAATCAGGTTGTACGACTTCTGTTCTTTTGTCCTCATACTGTCTTTGATTCTTTTGGAATAGATCACATCTTTCTACAGCCCGATGGCTTAGATGCAACACCATCTTACTCAACATGCTAAACATTACTATCAAGAGTCTGTCTTGAAGTCTGGCGCTTTGCTAAGACACTACTCTGCTCAGGCTGCAGAGTTGATCCTATTGATTGAAGCTGGTTAACTAAAAGTCTGTTACCATCTACACAGACTCCACAGATGCTCTGTGAAAGCATAGGAAGCTTTTGAAGTCTGATTGCAAACCTATTTCACATCATGATTAGGTTCTGCTTTGCTGGACGCTGTCCTGCTACAGTACCTACAGCTAATGCTGTTTGTAACTGTCCGACTCTGACACTGACACCATCAGTGACAACTTTGTTTGTGCCGACATGCAGCTGCAGACGCTGCTGCGAAGGTCGCTGCCCAACAACCCTTCCCTCTCCTCATCCTTGTTTCCTCTCCTCTTTTCCTTTCCATCCTTTCCTTCCTCATCTCCCTGTGCTTTAAACATTTTCTACCTCACAGGAACGCAGACTCTGGCTGACGAATGGTTCCACCTGTAGCCATGGAGTCTGGTTTGGGCCTGATGGCAGCCGTGCCGCCCAAACACCTTTTCCCCATAATTCAGATTTCCCAACAGGTAAAAACAGTCGACAGGACCACTACACCATCCAACCAGGGGACTGAGCGATCGTTAAGGAGTTCAGGAGGAAGCATTGGGACTCCAAACGGTGGCGAGGCCCCTTCCAGGTCCTTCTGACGACCCACACGAATGTGAAGATCGCAGAAAGAGCGACTTGGATCCACTCCATCCAGGAAGGTCCCGGATCCGACAGACGACCCTCCATCTATATCCCACGGAGAAAACCACCACTGACATAAAGAATTGAGAAGAACGACCCTCGCTGTGCTCACACACGCACTGAGGCGAGGCTGCGTTGACCGTTCAGCTAAAGGTGTGAGCCAAGCGCCGCCTGAAGCTGCGCCGGTGAATCACACTGTCAGACCATACATCTACACACACGCTCCTGAGAAAACACACACACGAGCAGCCTTGAGTTGCCGACGCTGGACGACGTGTAGACTCTTCACATCACGGGAGTGACAGTGACTCAGACGACATTGGGAGGAAACCTGGCGGTGATAACGAATCCCAAGTGTCTCTGTGATCAGCTGATCACAACCTGAAGAACTCCAATGAACTGTCAATACTTCAACACACAGGTTGGAAACTATCTAACGCTACTGTTCAACAGGACGAAGCAGATTGTTATGAGACGTCAATTGTGACCTTGTTGTGTTAGACATTTTATGTTACTTGGATTGTTGCCTTGATCATATGATGTTTCTATGTAACTTTACACACTACTTTTGAATGAGAAAATTTCACATAATTCACAACACTGAGTTTAAATATCCTGAAGTTGACTTGGTGTTTAATTTGCTCACAATCACTTTAGTCACTGCTACAATTAGTTTTTATCCTTCATCAACAGATGATAGAGGTTATAAGACAACACAAGCAGCAAATGCATCATCATTCTGGTTAAATCCCTGATTCTCTTATTCATTCTAGACCCAAATGTACAATTAAAGTTCTCCCACTGGTTAGAGGTCTCATTATGCGTGCGACCTCAGCAACACTCTCGTATCAAATGACACAATGCACTATGTTCAAAAACCCCAACTCTAATTCACTTAATGACTTTGACGATGGTCTTAGGCTATCTGATCACAAAATATAATCTGATACAAATATGATTATGGGCTTATTTTCTTCACATGCTCATACAGAGGTTATTCTTGTTTCACTACCCACCAAAACAGTTCCCAACCTTTTATCCCTAAGTTACTGGCATTTTATGTGAAGGTGTATTTTTGAATTTTGACTTAATACACTTACTGTTTCATTTGTAAGGGTTGTTACTACAAAACGCAATGTTTGAAAAATTTTATTACTTTAGTGTTTGATTAATGTGTAATCAAAAGGGGGGAATGTAATGGAAAAATTTTACCTTAGTGCTGTTTCTTATCCAACACACTCGTCATGTGCTGGTTAGGTGCAATACTGAACATTCTTACACAAACAAATAATCTCTTGTGCCCTGACGTACATCAAGTCTAAACATCTGATGTTCCATTTGACTGACTAATAATTTATGATATATGTTTGTCTTTTACACCCGGACTCTGGCTCCATCCTATCTGACTCCCCACCAGACCCAAGGCTGTTAAAGCCAATGCATCTTGTCTTGGAAGCTCGGTGTTCCTTCCTTTGGATAACAAGACATGACGATGCAGAAGTGAGAAAGCAAACATTCTCACTCACAGCGAGATAAGGTGGCGCAAACAATTCCATTGCTGCAGAGAGACATTCCACAAAGCGCCAGAGAAAGGGGTTAAAAGGCAGAAGCAACTTGAGGATCGTGGGCTCTTTGCATCACACCTTCGTGGTGTGTGCACTGATCTCCCCAGCTGGTTTTTGGTTTGTTGATGTGCACGATCAACATCCATGTTTTTTATTTGCTTTCCCCATTATTTTTATTTTCTTTATTATTTCAATAAATCGCACAAAAGGACAACTCTCTCATCTGCTTCTTTATGGAAAATTTCCACCACACTGTGATTGACAGCTGTCAGAGACACTGAGACCCAACAAATCATTTCTCTGTGTGTCATCAGTCATTTCATTGTTCATTTTAATTATCATGTCTACACACATGAAGTAGATTCACAAGAACATGAACATCCTGGAAATTCATACAGTCAGTTTTTAAGATCAGAGAATAAACTAACAATAATTCATATCAGTGAGTCTGGATCAGTTCTTACTTTTTGTCTGAGGCTCCAGGTTCAGTTCTGAATGAAGGAGGCTCACATCTGGACCAGTCATTCTTCATAGACACACACCTGGATCCTAGAGACTCTGCTCTGTCCTCCACACAAACACTCATCTTCTGAAAAAGCCACAGATCCAGAGATAAACGCCTGCTGTTACTCGCATTAAAATGAATCTAAGTCCAGAGTCTCACACACTGACGTTGTATCTTTATTTAACAGGAGTCTGATGTTGGACGGATCTGAATCCTGGATTTCATGTTGTGGTTTTAAAGTCACTGACTGATGTTAAACAGTTACTTCTCTACAATTTTCTATTATGTGACAAACAGTATCAGACAGTGAAGCTCTTTAAATACAGCCACTGTGTTCACATGCTGTTTTTAGCTGCTCAGAGTCTGTCTGACGTCACAGGAGTCAATGAGGCTGAAACAGGAGCTGATTCGTCACTGGTTCAGAGGCTTTGAGTCTCAACACGTTACTACAACAGCAGAAAAACTGTGAGTTTAACTCTCGTAGTGATACAGAATAGTTTAATCTGTGATGTGTTATAGATGGGATCAGTTCACGAGCAGATCTCCTCAGTCCTAGTGTGGAGGGAGCAAGGAGGCTGGGTGCGCGGGAAGTTTGGTGAATGAAGAGAAGAAGACGAGTTGAAAAATCTTTTTTTTGCTAAGTAGGGTAGAGATGGTGGAATTGTGAGGTGTGTGGTGGATGTGCTGACCTACGGCCTGCATAGGTCTGGACTGGTGGATCTATGGCAAATCCAACAATTTTGAGGGTTAATGGAGGAATATGTGGGGCATGATAGTAGTCGTGGGGAGAGTGTGGGGGAAGAGAGTGGGGGAGAAGGTGGAGGAGAACGCAACGGGGAAGAAAAGGAAAAAGACAAGGGATTCATCAGGAGGAGGAGTCTGCGGGAGGAGAGGAGGGGAGAGAGAGAAGCGAGCGAGCAATTAAGGTTGTTATTTGACAGAGAGGGAGGAGTAAAGAGGATGAACTCAGTAAAAGTGACGAAATAGTGGAAAAACTAGATTGGAGAAATAATGTATGCGAAGGTACTGAGTGATGATCTGTTGGGTGGGTGTGTTTTATTGTCAGCATTATTATAATATATTATTATATAATTATTATTATAATTATATAATGCACACTCTAATACAGGTGGCGGTAATGCACTACCAAGCAGTGTTGCCAGATTGGGCGAGTTTCCACCCAATTGCTACTTGGATACTTTTCATGGTGTTGTAAAAAAAATGTATTGGGCGGGTAATAAATAAATAATAATTTGGGCTGTTTTTTGTCTAGTCGTGCAGGATTTGACAGTATTTAAACATAGCAGACTTAACAGTTTAAGGGTCATTAAACGCCACACTGCATACGAACCTCATTGGTTAATCTGCAATTAAGGGAGACTATCGGGTTCTGATTTCAAAACGTCACGTACCGCCGTGCAGCATCGGGCATTTTGCCACTAGTGATTTCCCAGCCCTGGTTAAGTTTGCGCCCTCTACTCCCCCCCCCCCCCCCCCCCCCCCCCCCCCACCCCGAGACATGATCGCGGTTACGCCCCCTCCCGGCTCGCGATCGCCACTATGTGCGGGGGCACAGTTGTTGCTGTAGGCGAGATCCTGATTTTGCGCCCTTCTCCTCCGTTTCGGGCGCGTCTACGCACGTTCTTTTCTGAAGGCTTGGAGCGGCGCCCGCCAGCAGGTGGCGCCACCGGCGACGGCCTAGTTCAGCTATGCCGAGAGTCGGCTCTGCCCTGGAGTTATTAGTAAAGAACACAAAAATGCCAAACTAGAGACCATATAAGAACACGTAAAGAGAAACCGTCAAAGCAGAAAACGACCACATTTCTGGACCTCAGTCAGTCTGAGTAGTCAGTACCACCGACTGTGAGCTCAGAACCAGGACAAATAAGAACCAGAACCACACCCTGAACACCAGGAACAGTCGGTGTCAGTTCGTTTGACAGAAGTGGATCGTGTCTCTTCTTCCTTTACATTAACAAACAGACGCAGTAACATTATTAAACACTCACCTCCTCAACGTTTCTTCTTCTTGGTGTTTATTTAACTTTTCCTCCTTCTGCGCAGTTCTCTCAAAATGGAGACTGAACTCACCTAGTGTTTCACGTGATCACCGAGGCTCCGCCCCCTCTCTGGTTACAGGAAACCAGGAGAGTTGAAGCAGCAGAGTAATGAGGAAGCAGCAATGGAACAGAAACATATATAGTTCATATAGTTCATATATAGTATATTATTATATGAAAAGCAGTACAAACAGCTAAGATTAGCATGTCTGTGTATCAGTGTAGTGTCCCAATAAAATATATAGTGTCCCGCTGTTGTTTTGTTTTCTCCAAGTTCCCTCTTGTGTTTGTTGTTTGTTTGTTTCATTTCCTGTGTCCATGTCATTGTGTTCATTTGATTTACCTGTAGGTTTGAGTATTTAAACTCTGTCTATTGTTCCAGCAGATGCTGTTGTGTCACAATCATAAGCACAAAAGACAAGCATTGAATTTATGTTTAGTTACTCACTACCTGTGTGTTTTATGCTGCAAGCAGTGAGTTTATGTTTGTGTAACATTCAATAAATGATTGTGTATTTCAGTTGTGTGTTGGGTCGTGCGATTCGGTTCTTCCCTTTCTCCCAGTGACCTGGTCTGTGGCCGTAGTGCCGGTGTTCCTCTGCTCTGTGTGCACCTGATCCAAGCTCTGTGAGAGCAGTAATTCCCCGCTCAGTGTGAGCAGGTTAACGTTCATCATCCACTGCATCTCCGCTCCTGTTTTCGTGTCACGTCAAGCTCCGCCGGTTAGTAACTGCTACGGGGGAGTTTTGTAACACAGTGCCTGAAATGGATGGAGGTGCCTGTGGACACTGAGGTTTTGTAAAAAGTGATTATGAAAACAACTGCCACGTTGTTTATTGTTTGATTGTTGAAGCAATTTGTAAATTAGTGTTTTATTATCATGCAGCACCATCATCTGTTTTTCTTTTAATAATAGGAAAACTAAAACGGCTGTTGTTTGGAGCTGTGTATTTCATGGCTCCCAATGCTGGACAGCTAACACACTTAGAGGACCTGTACCACCATCAGCCTCTCTCCCTCATGCTCTACTCCACTAAGGTGTTCTATTACTTGGACCATGTCTCTACCAGACCACAACAGCCACATGACAACATTCCTATGAATGATGAGTTCACTGTCATGGTTTTACTCATCTGTGTGTAGACATCTAGTGGCCAAATGTTGTCTGAGCAGCTTCATAGTCAAGTGTGGAAGTAATATTTGTGTATGAACAGCAAGCAGCCTGGTGTTTAACTGGATCATAGCTAACAGCAACACAACACAGGCCCAACTGTTAAAGACTGGCCATGGTTGTTCATCTGTTGCCTTGTGAAGCACAGTGGTTGTTTGTAACAATGGCGGGTAAAGCCATTCATGGGTCACCCCCCAATTGAGCCACTGTGCCTCAACCCAGGATCTTTAGATTATTACTCTGAAGATTGTAGGACACATGTATGATTGTAGAATAATCTACAGCAAAGAGTCAGAACTTATTCTTCATTCTGACAAACACAAGTTTGGGCCGGTTATTATATGATTTATGACCTATGTTCTGCAATTAATATCTCATGTTTTGTCTTACTTCTGTTTTATGTATTTGACGTTTGACCTACATTGTTCAATGGTTGTCTCTGCCTGATAGGCTCTGGACTCTAGCTCCCAAACCCAAGGCCGGGGAGTTGTGTCTCTGTCTGTTGAGACGTTTCTTCCTCTCTGATAGTCAGACGCCAGTGATGCAGGTGTGAGAATGTAAACATCTCCACACACACGGCAACAGTTATGAGATGCTGCATGCAGTCTGATTGGGCTTCACAGACGTTCCACTGTAATCGGACAGAGAGGTTAAAGGGCAGAAGCAACTTGAGGATTGTGGGCTCTTTGCATCACACCTTCGTGGTGTGTGCACTGATCTCCCCAGCTGGTTTTGGTTTGTTGATTTTTGTTGTCGTTTGTTGTTTTTGATTTGCTTTCCCCATTATTTTTATTTTACTTTATTTTTATAATAAATCACACAAAAGACAACTCTCTCATCTGCCTTTATTACTAATTTCCACGACAGCTGTACTTCTTCTACTGAGCCCTGTGGTCTGACCTGCTGACTGTCTGTTTCCTCTATTACTGGTAGTGTTGACACGATACCAACATTTTACCAGTACCGGTACCAACACGTATTTCGATATTTTTGTTAATTTTTCAAATTAAAAAGAGAATATAAAAAATCTCATTACCAGTTAAATTTCTCTGAGCTCTATTAGAATCTGGTAGAGGCGCCCGTTCCTGGACCGCGACGCAGCGAGAACATCCAGCTGTTGACCACAGGGTTCCGGCCTCGGGGGCATCCAGAAGGAGCTGCAGACCGGTCCTGTAGTGCACCCTGAGCCGAGCCGAGCCATGCCAGCGTGTGGAACGCATCCATCTGTATGTCAGCGAGGCATCAAGTTTCCATACAACGGTTGATCAGGGCAACATTAAAGCACAGTTCGCATCAAGAGCAGGTTTATCTGATGTTATCGGAGCCATCGACTGGAGGCATCGCTAAAAAAGCAACGTCACAGGATAAAACATTAGTCAACAGGAAGCATTTTTATTTCATCAACGTACAAATAATAAGTGCAGCTACAGTCCAGATCCATTCATTGTATCAGATGACTGAAAAGGAAGTTAGTTTGATTAACAATGCACAGACAGTTTAAATCCTCATGTTCTAATTGGTTTACAGCCCAGAAAACAAAGTCTGTAACTTGTACCAATAATAGAGCTAAAGGAAGGATTTATATCAAGTTTTCTATCAACATTGTTTAACAGCAGCATGGGATCCAAAATTATTATACTTTTTTACCTTCTTTTTCAGGTCAGTTGTTTGTGAAAGTAAATGGTAGTGAGGAGGACATCCATGTGTTTTTCACCACTGCAATGCAATGTGTTCAGAATGTTATATCAGAATCTAAAACCGTGGATTCTGACAGCATGATTTTGGAAAGATTCTTCATTGAGCTCAATGGATACACAAGGACAATGTCTTCCTTTCTTTCAATTCACCAGCATTTAGGAGGGAGTGACCAAGAGTGGGGTATGTTGGAGGCCTTATATGCATGTTTATGTTCAATTATAAACTCATATGAAAACTGGAGATCAATGGAAGTGAGACCACCATCTATGAATATTTCAAGAGTACCTCCAACGCTCAGAACTGCTCATCCTGGTCGTCCACAGTATGGATGTGTGCTCTGGAATCAGCACCAGGACACTGTACAGGCACAGACAGCAGCTTGAAATTGGACCACTGGCCGATACACAAATGTCACATAACAACTTGAAAAGCATCATTAGTGAAATCCTTCAAACCACACCAAACGCAGGTGAAAGCTACGTGGTAGGAGGATGAATAAACAAACTATCAATGTATTAATGTACTCTATGGCTTTACATCATTTTAATATTGCTGCCTATAACAATACACTGCTATTCCACTGCTGTGGAAACAATACAAAACTTACAGTATACCCCATTAAAACACATTAAGGAAACCACAAAAAAAAATTTCAAACTTCCTTACTGCTGCTGCTGAATGACAGTGGCCTAATAATTACTTTCTAGGTACTTAAAAGTACCCCACATTCCATGAACAGAGGACCCACTGAAGTACTGTGTCACCCACAAGGTTTTATACCCGCACCTTTATGAGCTGGCAATGAACATTTTGTGCACACAGCTTCCTCTGTGCCCTGTGAGAGGATTTTCTCTAAGGCTGGTGAAGTCGTCAGCCAAAGACGAAACAGGCTGAAGCCCAGCACTGTTGATAAAACCCTGTTTTTAAACAAAAATCTGTGAAATATATCCCATGTAGTGATTTAAGCACCCCCTCTCACTTTATACTTAATATTCACAATGTAACACAAGCACTTCTCATTCTATCACAAAATGATCACAAACTGTTTTTACACTTTTTATGATGTACATATTGAAGTACAGCCAAGGACAAGGAGGCTGGTTGAAGTAGAGTATATACTTGCAGTTCACCACCAGATGTCACTGTTCTACGTGGTTTACATCTGGGGAATCATGTGACTGGAGATATCAGGCAGAAACTAAACAAGACACAGCAAAACAGGAAATGTATACAAAATAAAACAGGAAATGACACTAGGCGTGGCAATGAGTCCAAAATAGTGACAAGAATGTCTTGAACCAACAGGTCTCTCTTTTCAATGCATTTAAATGGGCCGAGACACCCAGCATTTGCCAGGTAATCCTGCAGTGGTTCTGTGGTTTGCAACAGGTCAACCACAGATGCACATTCTGACACCTGAAAATTAGACAAGACAAAGAAAGAAGACATTTGAAGACGTTTCAGCTATGTTAGGAAAACATACATGCATACATATTAAATCATTCAGAATCTGCAAGTCTAAACAATGCTTAGCTTCTCCAAAATAGTGGAGAAATAATGGTTGAAAACTAATAAAAAGTGACTCAGCAACAATCAAAAATTTCAATTAAGTTATTCTCAATTACATTTGCACTAATGAACTGTGAAGCATAACTATCCTCCTTGAGCTGCAGATTAGTGGTCTTTACTTTAGTCCTTCCAGTGCAGTCCTGCAGATTTACTGGTGTTGAACTGGCACCTTTGGTTAAAGTCAATTTGGGAAGCAAGACTGAGAAGCACCTCATGTGCTGATTTAGTGTTTTAGTGTTGAGACGTCCTGTTTAAAGAATAATGAGTAGAATTCTGATTAAAATTTCTATAGATAACAGTGGAATTCCATTAATCTATTATTTCAACACAACTTTACCACAATTTTATCATATCATGACTAACAGTGCACACTTTACTTAACATATATTCTAAACCATGAGTATGTAAAGATAGTTCTTCTTCATGTGTTCCTGTAACATTTGCTTGGATACTGTAAGAAGCTGACAAAATCAATGTTAATGAAACACCTGGAGCTACACACTACTAAGTTACAATATCAACAATATAATTATGAGTCACACAATCTATGTGGTACCTGCATCTGGTGCAACACTACTAACATCTGAGCCCAACTAGTGCTCCGATCAGTAGACAGAATTTAATTATGCCAAACTCCAATTACACTAATAATTTTTGCAGTTACTGCACTCTCACTACTGCAGTACTGTAGCACAATCCAATAACCTACGTATTACTCTCAGGACTGGCTATGATAGCCTTGTTTAAGTCCTCATCATCAGAAGAAAGCTCTGTAATGGAATCCATTACTGAAAGGAAAGCAGCATAGTCATCACTGCTAGCTGATGGAATCTGCTTCATGGTGTCATTCAAGTCAGTGAGACCAGATGCTTGAGGTGATACAGTATACAGTTGTTCTCTGGTCACACTTTCACTGGACTTGTTTCCAATCGGCCTGTTGTCAACGGACTGGTTCCCTCTAGTTACCCTGTCCCCAAACTGGTTTCCTCTGGCCATGTTGTCACTGCACTCTATGCAGTGGATTGGTTTTCTTTGGCTCTTCTGGTTAAAGGAGAACTAGAAACTTGCTGTGCTGGTGCAGTTTGGTTTCCCCTGGCCCTTGTAATCATATAGTTGCTGATTTGACAGGCAGTTGTTCTGTGGTCACTGAAAGCTGTAGCATCAACTTCCATACAGATATCCTCTGGATCAAGTACCTTGCTAAAACAGATTATAGCTTTATAACATTATTTTTTTTAACAGCTTACTGGAACTGAAAGAACACTTGATGGCCTAACGTACACGGTGGTCATGCTTTTTCAGATAGATGGATATCACAGGGACAAGGCTGGAGACAAAGTTGGTAACAGAACTGGATCAAGACACAGTAAAGATAACAAGACTAGGAACGCTGGATAGTGGTGAGTAAACGCACACAACAATCTGGCAGAGGATTGAAGTGAATACTGGGGTTTAAATAAAATGAGTAAATGACAAATTGATTGCAGCTGGTGGATCACAAAACGAAAAACGAGACGCTTCAGACCCGCTGTCCCCTCCGTCATCATGGGAAACGTGAGATCTCTCCCCAACAAGATGGACGAGCTGGCAGCACTCACACGGCACCAACTGGAGTACAGGACAAGCAGCGTCCTGCTGTTCACGAAAACCTGGCTGACTTCACTCATCAATCCTATTTTATCTTAGTAGATAGGACCTTATATTTTAATAGATATTTCACATACAATGTAGGGGCCCACTAGACAGTGCTCAGGAACTCAGAGACGGTGACAGTCCAGGGTCCTTTCTGCACCCAGGTTGCCTTCACTCAAATATCACCCTTGATTACTAAATATTATAAGACAATCTCTATGCAGAATTAAAGCCAGAGCACATGAACAGGGTTGGCTGTGTAGTGGGTTTAGATATTAGGACAAGAAACTAAGCTTCTAAGTAACTGTAAAAATAAAATAAAAAATTATTATTTACAGAATATACATTTACAACAGTTTTATCATCAGTTACAGTGTGTCAAAGAAAAACTACTTTATAAATCTTTTGGCATTAAAAAAAAAAAAAAACATTAAAAACTGCTAGGCTGTGACAGATTAGCATGTTCTACATTCGTCGTTCAAAAAATTTGACATTAAAAAATATAGAATAAAAACTGCCAAACTGTTTTCTTTCTACAAAAAAACCTTAAGAAAGACAAGCAGTATCTGCTATAATCCTTTAACTTGACAGCAGGCCAAGTATAGATGATAGTTCAAATTATTCATCCAGCCACTCAAGGTCAAGTCCTTCCCCACGAAAGGACTTCCGATTCACCCCAAAATCAAATTTGAGTTTGTCACCCACAGCAATGTTTTTGGCTGCCACCAGCAACAAGGTGTCTTTCACTCCACTGCTAAACTGCATTTTGCAGTGAAGAGGTTTAACGTTGGGGTTCTTCCTCGAATGGTTCAGTTTACGTCCCACAGTTTCCAGGGATGGGTGGCATTTGCAACGGCTTGGCTGGGCGTTTATGCATAAGCGCTTCCCATCGGCCATGAAGAAAAATAAGTATACCATGGTGTCTTGTGGTGTGGCCTTTAGGATGGCTTCACCTTCTTCACCAGAGATCAATTCTCCATGGTAATCACAGATAATTGAGCCCTTTGCAAAATGCTTCGTTGCCACAACGCCTCTTAATAGAAAACATTATTTCTGTTATTATCACCATCGTTCCACTAACATTACCTCTTTGTTGGTGGTCAATTAGTTTCCTATGAATGAAAAGTATTCTTACCCTCTCCTTGTTTGTCATCAAACTTTTTGATGACAAGACCCGACCATTTCTGCCGCTCAATTCTGTTCATCAGGTCCGTGTCTGTTTCCACATCTGTTTTCTTTGGTGGCTGCCATTTTGCCAAAATCTGTTCTGCTGATGGATGATTGGCAGTCCAACCCTCCATCTCAAGCATTCTGGCCACCTTGTTCAGTGTTGGTTGCCGTCTGTAGCATTGTGCTGTCAAAACATGAAGGTATAAATTCAAATGTTTCTATTTTTTACATGTGGTATTCGTATATATTTTGACGCTGTCTTTCAAATCTACTTACATAAAAGGTGTGACTCCCGCAGGCTGAACTGGGCAGCCCTCCACTTATCGTAGAAACTACGATCTTGTGGAAAACCAGCCTCAACTCGTGCTGCCTTTGCAGGAGGCTGTCCATTAAGCGACACAGGAAACACTTCTATGAACTGTGAAAAGGTCTTCTGCTCACTCTGACAACATGCCCAAATGTAAGTCACAAGTCTTTGAATTGTGATTCCAGTTACTGACCTGTCTCCTCCTATGGCAGCCAGCAAGTTGGCAGCGGTTACTGCATTCTCCAGGGTTTTCATCCGGTAGTGCTCATTTGCCACTTGATTGGAACGAGCCATATACCGCGCTACCTGTCTCTTCTGTTCCTCAGTGAACATTGTGGAAACTGAGGTTTCTAACACTCGCCTGATCTCCTGGCTGGTGACGTTTGGCAGCTTGTAACTGTAATGTAAAAATATGTCAGGATTTGAGCTACTACTTAAAGAATTTGAACTGTCCTTATTCATTGGTTTAGCAAATATAACGCTTACTGGAAATGAAAGCGGGACAGGTCATTTGAGACACTGGAAATCGGTCGTCCAGTTGAGCTAATGAAAAATTTCCCCTTGTCATCAACATCTTCCTTTAAGCAAGATGGGCGTACATGCTCAAAATAGGCATCCAGCATCTGCAGATACAAGACATGGCAGCAAAAGTATTAAACATTGATTCATGGGCTAGTCTTTTGTAATTTTAGTCATATTACTTACAGCAGCATCCTCCGCGTTCATTGCAACTGTAAGTAATTGGGTTTTGTGCTCACTGATGCCAAAACACACTCTTCCATTCACATGTTTTTTGTCCAGCCATTCGCTGACCTGAATAAAACAGAACAGGCACATTTTAGACACACCAAAGAAGTCAGAGTAAGAATAATTTAATATTCTGTGCGGAGAAAACTTACAGTTATGCCCTCAACGACACCTGGCTTCTGAAAATGTTCAAAGACAAGGATGGCCTCGCAGTAGTAACGAAACAATGTGTTCTCATCTGCCGCTACAATCTGTCCTTCCTTGTACCTAGCAAACAGGCCAAGCATGTCCTCCTTGGACATCCGCAGAATGGCCTGACAGTCGCTCAGTGTCTTTTGGCCTTGAATGTAACAGTTATTCCTGGAATGACACAAATGATACTCAAATCAAGCAGTGAGTTAAGATATATACATAAAAGAATAGTGAAATGGCCCATCGTCAGTAATGTATTAGTCAAATTCTTACCTTGTTGAACACACGGTCCTGCTGTGGGACTCTGCCACTGACTTCTTGATGGTGCTCAAAAACTGGATGTACCCTGCACAGTCATATTTGAAGTCCTTGTTCCCGAATTCCCGGATGTGAAGGAAGGAAACAAAGCGGATCATATGTTTGATATAGTTTAAAATAGTGGCAGGCTTCAGATCGGCATTCCATAGAGCTTGAATGAAGTCTCTGGTTTCTGTGGTTTTCACAAGGAAGCCCATGTCGACGTCTTTCCCGGTCGGCTGCATGTATCTCAGCATCCGAGACACGTTATCAACCTGTAACAGAAGAAGCTTGTAGCTCAGACATCTCTAGCTGTGGAGGCAAAGACTCTGTCTCTACTGTTGCAGAAAACTTACTTCTTGTTGGCAGTTTGGGACATCTAGCTCAGACGACAAATACGTTTTGAATTGTTGGAGTACTGGGGTCTCAGCTGGAAACTTGTCGTAGAGTCCCAATCTTTGCATATTGATGCGTACTCCCCTCCCCTGTGGAGCAGATGGGCTGCAAATAAAGAAAAAAGGACATTGAAAATTAATAATCTGCACAATTTATGATCAGTTCTTAAAATAGTTTGAAATAAAAACAAGACCTATACACTTACTCTTGCCATGTTGAATCCCCAGATGACCCACCATCGGAATCAGATGAGTCTGAAGCCCCAGTGCTTTTGCTTTTACTAGTAACAGTGACCTCCATTGGCCTGATGGCCATTGCTGCGGCCCTTTCTCGACTGGTTGCTACCTCATTATCCTGGTCAGAGGGCGCACCAGCCACAAAAAAAGACTTTTCCCGCAAATTTCTGATCATGTTCCATCTGCTGACCTGGTCAGGGATGAGGCTGCACAACTCCATGTAGTCCCAGTTGCGGTGGTAGCGATTCCAATTTTTCACACTTTCTTTCGCCCTCTTCACCTCTGCCTGTCTTTCTTCTGGTGAAGCATTTTTCATGCAGTTTCTTAGAAGGTGGGTGGGCAAGCAGTCCTGTGCCTTGTGGCACAGAAGGCAGTGAACAATGCAGCGATCCTTTTTGCTGTGAGAGGAGGTATAATTCACAGATTATTAGGATGACCAAACAACTAATTTTGTCTTTGTTTGACATTTGTCCCTAATGCAAATGACAATCTACAATTTATGGCTCAAACGAGCATTTATCTGCCTTAGAAGAGTGAAAAGCACATTCCGCTGGGACATCCCTAACAACTTTCCCGCCATTTGTGGTTCACACAAAAGGCCACCATTTTGTCACTAGGTGTGGTCACACACATGTTTGTCTAGGTGTGGTCCACACACATGTGCCACTATAAAACTAAACTCATTCTTTACTACCACTTTTACTATTATTACTAATTACTATTACTATTCCACAATTTACTAAGCCTGCACTAAAGCAAAGTAAACTTGACTCATGGTTTTAGAAGAGTTTTGTCTACATCAAAGCAGGCAGAACAACATGTATGTACATGCATGTATGGGCCTGTTTCAATTGTGGTCCACACAAAGGGCCACCATTTTGTCACTAGGTGTGGTCCACACAAATGTTTGCCTAAGCTTCCAACATAAAAACCCCCTTATTCT